>NW_026057578.1:44300920-44431436 GCF_023721935.1 Panthera uncia | reverse complement strand
CGGGCCCGGAGCGCAGGCGAGCGCGGCAGCGAGCGCCGCATGGGCGCGCTCGGCGGGCGGCAGCAACGGTCCCGGCCCCGGGCTCTGCGCTGGGGGCGACGCGCGGGCGCCCCCGCAGCCAGGCGAGAGCAGCAGCGCGCGGTCGCCGTCCTCGCCGCCGCGGACCCGGTAGGACACGGGCGTGGACTTCTTGCTGCGCTTCACCAGGAAGCCGCGGGGCATGTTGGCGCAGCGCGAGGGCAAGGCACTGACTCGGTCCCACCTCCGCGCTCGGCCCGGGCGGCCCTCAATGCCCCCGGCCCATGGCCCGGGAGCGGCGACTACGGGACTCGCGTGGCGCCGGCGGCGGCTCGGCCCGGCTTTGCGCCCTGCACGCGCGTCCCTGTCCCCGGGCCCGGGAGCCGCTCCCTTTTAACGGGGGGAGGGGGCCATTGTTCTCGCCTCCCGCTTCCTCCGGAGCCAATCAGAGCGTCCGCACCTCCTCCGCCTGGTCGGGTGGGAGGGCTACGGGGCGGCAAAAAAGGGGCCGGGACTCGGGGGTCGCCCGTTAGGTGCGGCAGATGTACCTGAGGGCGCTGGGCCCCCGCGCGCGCCCCGCTGCCGCCCCGCCCGGCGCCGCCGCCCCGCCCGGCCCAGGCACACGCCCGGCCCCGCCTCCCTTCACGGTCTACTGCTCCTCTATGGGGAGGCGCACGTGCCTGGGCTTTGTGTCTCTCCTCCGGGGGGCGCGGAGCCGCCAAATGGGCCCGTCCATCAGCACGACAATGCACGCCCCCCTCCCGCGCGGGGATTACCCGCGGGTCGCGAGCAAAATAGCAACAAAGGAGAAGAATGGCCCCAAATATGTCAGGAGGGTTCAATCCGCGAGCCAGAGCGGAGGGGGAAGTTGTGCGCGCTGATTGGGTAGGGGCGGCGGTGGGCAGCAGCAGGCGCGGGGGAGATCTGAGTGTGGCTGCTGGGGCGGGAGAGGAGTCGGGGGAGGCGCAGGGACTCCGCCTGGTGTTTGGGAAATAATAAAAAAAATGAAAATAGTGGCAAAGCCCGGGCGTCCGAGAGGCTCGGACGGGTGGGCCTTGGGACCCAGGACCCAAGCGAAAATGGGACCCCGGAGTTGCAAACTTAGGTAGAGGTTCTGGTCTTATGGCTGCAGCCGAGGGCGGCGTTTGTATCCAAGGCCTCCGTGCGTCCGCGTGCGTGCGACTGGAAGGTTTTATCTCGACTTTTAGAAACAGTTGGCACCGCTCTTCTTTAATCGCCAGCAGACGCGGCCCTGGGGCAGACGGGGGGCGGGGGGTCAAGTTGGGCTGGGTTCCAAAAGGTACTTGGATTTCTGAACTTTTTTTTTTTTTTAAGTTCTCCGAGGCTCAAAGATTGGCATCCTTGGAGGAGCCCAGCCCAGGCCACTCTGAGCCGCCTCGAGGCGCGGGACTGGGTTGATTCGGAAGGAGTTGGCCAAAGGCCGAAACGCGCGGTCGGCCGCGTGCGCCCCACTGAAGTTGGTTTCCGCTCTTCTTGCGCCGCCTCATGCATTTTCATTCGGAGCAGGGCATTTTGTCTGCCGGCTGACATCAGATGCTAAATCAAGGGCTCCAATCAAGGCGCAGCGGAATAAAGGGGCCTCCTGTCTGGGCGCGGGGCCCCCCCGGAGCCGTGCCCCCTTCACCTTTGTGAAGGAAATTAACCTCCCGCTATTGAGCGCTGGTCGCGGCCAATCTGGACGCAAAAGAGACGCGTGCTGCCGACCGGGGGGAGGTGGGGGCAATCTGTCCTCAGAGGCAGGCTGCAGCCTCGGAGAGGACAAGCTGCCTCCCCCCTTGCCACCAAGAAGAGACAACAGCGAAGATCCACACACTCACAACCCCCTGCCCACCACCCCCGCCGCCCTGTTTGGACCCAGACCGGGCCCTTTGCCTTCATCCTCTTCCCTGCCCAGCCCCGAGGAAACACAAAAGACATAATCTCCGGGGGACCGGGGCAGAACCTCAAGAGTGCGTAGTGGGCCTGATCACCCATCACTTAGGGAACAAATAGCAAAGCCACAGAAAATGTCATTATGTTGTGAGGAAAATGTCACTTTATTGAGAAAGAAGGACATGGACATTTTTCTGGAAAGCTCTGTGCACCTAGATAGATTATACTGAGTTTTGCTTATGCTTAATGCCACTGAAGGTATTTAATTGTGTTTGGATTTTCCCTCTGAAAATACCCTAGGAGGGAAATTAAGAACACCCCTTCCTTCCTTCCTTCCTTCCTTCCTTCCTTCCTTCCTTTCTTCCTTCCTTCCTTCCTTCCTCTCCCTTTCTTTTCTTTCTTTCCACATGAGTAAGAAGTTGTAATGAGAACAATTGTTAGGCTTAGTTAATCAAAGGGTTAATCAAGTTGGTTAATCAAAAGGAACGATGTTTATGATTTTTTCTTTGTGATTTAACTCAGACTAAAAACAGAAGAATACATATCATGCGATATGTTTTGAAAGCTCTCACCCTCGTTTTAAAATTGCTAACTGCGGTGAATGCTAGTCCTCAAAAAGTTAGGAATTCTAAAATGAGTTTGTCTGAAATTTATAAATATGTTTCAATCTAAAAGTAACTGATGTTATTTCCTTGCTCTTTTGAGCGCTGATTAATACTGCTGATGAAATTAGAAGTAGGAGAGGGATTCCGGGACAGCTTTGGCCAATTTTATTTTCTAATCACGAATCCCATCTGGATTGTGGGATAACAGGGTGGGGTTCGGCCCACGGCCCGCAACTGACTGCGGGGTTATTTGGTCTTGCATGTGTAACACTGCTTTCATTCAACAGATAACAGGGAGAGTTAGTCACCTTGTGAGTCCTTTAAAAATAACAACACCCATAATTGTAAGGAGGGTGTGGGAGGGGGGACAAAAACAACAACAACAACAACAAAACAAGACCCCTGCCTGAATGCAGCGAATTCAAAGGGGTTCTGAATTAAGTTAAGAGAATCTATTGAACACTACTGAGATTCAATGGCCCTTTTGCTTAATTTGTGGTTTTTAATCTTGCCAGCGAAAATGAAATCTGCTTTCAGACGAGTACGGTCAAAATAAATGGAAATTTGAAAGGTACTAGAATTACAAACAAATTTCATAACTCGGCTAGAGAAGAATTAGGCTGAGCGCGCGCACGCACACACCAGCACCCTCCAAGTAGGTACAGTCTTGCACCTGGTCCTTAAGTTTCCGTTGTCTTCTGAGTGATCTCATTTCTCAAAATCTGCGCGCCTGCAGGGATGGGGACTTCGAGTCGAGACCATTTGTAGTCTTCTGGGAAGAGCAAAGCGCCACCACGCTACGCCCCGGCGGTCGGCCTTTACGCGCTGCGATTCCGAGAGGGCGCCGCGTGGAGTGGGGTCGGGGAAACACTGAGCACTGCTTTGCCTCCCTCCGGAGTTGCTTCACGGGCTTCGGCGAGCACAGGGATCTAAGGCAGGTCCCCGAGGCGTCCTTCCCAGGCCTCAGGCGGCTCCTCCCCTTCCTGTGGGGTCGGTCGTGGGCAACACTTTGGAAAAAATCGGCAGCCACCTTGCTTCTCTTCCTTGCAGACCCCGTTGTGGGTTCTTCCTTTGGCTGCGGAGCTGGAGGCCGCAGGCGCTCTAATGTTTCTATGTTTTTAATTTTTTAATATTTTTGTCCTCCTGTCCCAGGTAGCCGTCGGGGAGCACGCCGGGGTTCACTGTGAACCTCAGATCGTGTCCAGCTCCGGGGAGTTTCTTGAAAGTGCGAAGCTTGGAAATAGGTACCAAAGAGGGTATTTCGGCCTAGGAATTGCCCCGGGGGGTGTCGAAGAGTCCAGACAGCCCCTGAGCTCCTGAGAGGCGAAGACAGGAGGGTCCGCAATCTCACCGCGCGGCGCGTTTAGAGACACTCGGAGGGGGTTGACAAGGCCCCCTAACACCCCCATCCCCACTCAGCCGTGGACCCCTCTCCTGGACTCACCCCCTGGGTGACCCCCACCTCCTGGAAGCCCCACCCCCAGGCCCTCCCAGTCCTAGAGCCGCTAGCCGGCAGGAACCGCGCGTTACCGCAGCCGAGCCCGCCGTCAGGTCTTGCAGGGGCCCGCGCCCCTGCGCGCGGGGCGAGCGCGGGGCCCGAGCCGGGGAGAGGCTTTGTGTTTGCAGGAATGAGGGGTTGTTGTGTCAGTCCCAGGGGCACGCGAGAGACACGCGCAGCCAGCCCGCCCGCCGCCCCGCCCGGCCCGGTCCGGCCTCCAGGCACCTTCCGGGCCCCCGCCCGCGGGCCGTTGCCTTTGTTCGGCACATTAGCATAAAGCTGCCTTGGATCTCTCGTTTAAATAATTCCACACAAAAGGAGAGTGCATGAAAGAGAGCGAACAAGGGAGAATCCGCGAGGCTGCGCCTTCCGCAGGGCGCGGGGAGGGACCGCGCTCAAGTATTTCCCTCCCCTCGAGTTTCGAGTGCCCCCGGCAATCTGCTGCGCACCCATTATTCGACCGGGGGCCGACGGGGTGGCTGGCCGCCTCTTTTATCCTCCCGAGTGTGCCGTCGGGGCCACTGCACGCTCCGTGAAGTGCCCTCGGGGCTGTTTGTTTTTGCCTTGGGTGGGACCCTGGGAGGAGAGGGAGGCAGGAGGCTCCCCGGCCCCGCGACTCGAAGGGTGGTGTTGGCAAAAGCTGGCAAAAGCGAAGCCAGAAAATGTGGGAAAGCCATAAGTAGAGAATTCTGCCCGTTAGGACTGGCATGACACTGAAGGCACCGGGATCCCAATTGGACGTGGGGAGCACGAGGGAACTGCTTGCACCTGTGAAGCGGCGACCCAGCTCCCCGTGCGCCGCGGTCTCAGAAGTGGCAGCGACACGACCCCAGCAAAAACTGACCGAAAAGGCCACCGGACTCCAATTCTCCTCCTCGGTGCCCGCCCGATTGGAGACCAAGAGGTGGCCAGGCCCCTGGGGGCCAGAAGGGGCGCACACTTCGCCTTGGCCTCAGTGCCCCCTTTCTTGTGGCTGCTTTGGGGTTTGGGTGTAAGTGTTCATTCCCTATGCCCACTATTCCTCCCCTCCCCGCCTCTCGTTCCCTGTGACCTCTGGCCTCCCTGTTCCTCTGTCCCACCCCAGTCTCTCCTGTCCCCCCTTTCCTCCCTCCCCTTGTCTCTTTCCCCATCCCTCCCTCCTGTCTCACCTCAGCTCTCACCGCATCCCCCCAGGTCTCCCACCTCCCCACTCTCAGTCTCAGACTCTCTTTCCCTTAGACTATCTCCTTCTTTCTCCCTTGCTCTCTCTCTGCGGCTCTTACCCGTCCTCCCCTTCTCTCTCTCTCTCTCTCTCTCTCTCTCCCTCCACTTCTCCCCTCCCGTCGTCCAGACCGTCCCTCTTCTCCCCGGCTCTCCTCTCCCCTTCTCTTTTCCCTCCCCCCCCCCCCCCCCCCACTTTTCTTCCCCTCTGGCTCTTCCCCCTCCCCGCAGGCCAACGTGTGTTATTTTATTTGTCTAGAGAGAGCCTATTTGTTCAGTGATGTGTGGCCTCCTGGCCGCCAGCTTTAATGGGGAATGCGGAGGCTTGGTTTCTGTGAGCATTAGCATACAGCTGCCTGCTCGCTGCCCCGGCCCCTGCGCTCGCCCGCCGCATCCCAGCCTTATCATCACCTCTTCTCTCAACCAGAAAACAATCAACAGCTCCTCACACGCGGCCACTTTCGAGCCCCTCTCCCTGCTTCTTGGCTCACACTCCCTCACCCGGTGCAGCGCGCTCGTGTGCTCGCTCTCCCTCTCTCTCTCTCTCTCTCTCTCTCACACACACAGACTCTCTTCTAAGGGTAAATATTGACTGGCTGGCTTTACATTTTCTCCTCCTTGCAGTGCTCCCTTCCCCCTATCACCTCTTTTCTTTTTCTTTGGCCTTCCTGTGATATTTTGCTTATAAGGAGCCATTTTCAGAGGGGGGGTGAGCACACTCGTTATAAACCCACATACAATCATTAGAGGCATCTGCGAAGCATGGTCATCGCATGTGATTTGCGGGAATAAAACTTGGGGAAATTCGGTGTTTTCTTGTCACTATTCTTTGTTCAAAACTATAGAATTTCAAGATGAGCCTTACAGCCCAAGACATCCCAACAAATGTTGTAATACGTTAAGGAATTCACGCATTCACCTGTCTCTACAGGATCTATGCTCTTCAGACAGAAGTCCAAATATTGTTCTTTCTGAACCCCCCCCCTTTTTTTTGCCAGGCCTTACCATCGGTGAGGAGTAAATATCGTTCTTCTCCCGAAGCCCTTAATACAGCCAATTTCAATCAGTGACTCTTGGATTCTTCCCTTGTCTTACTAACGTTGTCGGTCGGTGGTAAAATGCTGAAGTCAGCACATATATGCCGAAGTTCCTGCCTAGACTCAGGAAATTACTCACTTTGTGAATACGGGACGATGGTGAGAATGACTTCATCATACATTTTGTAGACTAAAACCCATTCTGGACATTTGCAAAGGAAAACTTACTACCACATATATCCATCATTCAACATCAAGGTTGGCAGTTGTCATTTGGGGTCACATTTATGTGACTAGAAGCCTTTTAATTATAATACTGGGTCTCAAATTCTAACTGTTGATCCTTTGAGGTTTTTCTGTTCATCTCCATCCAAGGGTCCCAGGGCCTGTCACACAAACCCACTCCATTTGCTGATGAATTTGACCTAGGACCTCTCAGGGGAAGGAGGCCAGAAGGGGTGGCAAGCTGACCTATTTGCCAGCCCCTGAAATACGGTTCCCCATGTGTTGGTTTGCAGTTTTAAGAGTGAACTGGTAGGGATTGTTCTTCATTCCAGTCACATAGTTTCTAGCATATGGCCGAAGCTGGGCCTCCCTCTAAATGACCCCTGCATTTGTGTAAAACATACGTGTGAAGGAATTAGTGGAGTTTATTGCTTGCTTTTGCCTGCCTCAGAAAAATCAAGAATCTAGTGTTCTGGAACAGTTTTCTTTTTGAGAGATATCAGTTTGATAATGGGTACACAATTCTGTAATGCCAACCATGACTTTTCCTCCTGATAGCTGTGTGACCTTGGTGAGGGTGTCAACTTGTGCTAAATGTTAACATAAATTTTAAAAAATGAAAAACTGGAAATGTGTCCATGAAAAACAATTTTAAAGCCTGTTGATCAAAAATTCAGTCACGAATTGTGTCACACTATTAAAAGAGATCCAAATAAATGAAAACTATTGTTGTTCCTGCATCCATATGTTTTCTAGTAGGCATGAAATTTGCTATATACATCTTATAGAGAGATTCGGACCCACATTACAGGTGACATGTACCAGAGGCCCTGGTGCAAAGCAACAGTGCTAAGGGGCAAAAGAAATGAACTAGACTGATTTCACACTACTATTTTCTAATCTAAAACCTGCGTGTGAGCCTGTGTGTTGATCCTTGAATTTTTCTCACAATATTGAAGTAGAGAAATTTTGATAGCAGCTGCCTCATTTCAAAGTTCACATAAACTTGCCTGCGCGGTCAGTTCTTGTGATGTTGGATTATAGAGCTAATTTCTCATCATCAGTTTTGCCTATTTTCCATTCTGGGCACATGCTTTTCTTTTTTATTGCCCAGGAGTATTACTGGGTAAACAGGTGAAGAACTAACGGCAGCAGGTCATTTCAGGAAATATATCAGAATCACACCCAACATAAAGACAAGTTTAATACAGTATATCTCATTTTATTGCTGAAATGGATTATTCTGCCCTGGAACATGCCTGGTGTTCAAAAACTTCCAGAATAGAGACCCATGGCTGTGCGCCACCTACTGGAACCATAGAAAACTACAGGCATAAGCTTGGTTGTCAAGCCAGGTTTCAGAGAGGTTTCCCATTTATACTCAGCACTTCCAGAAACTACATGTGTGAAAACAAAGTGGAGGGTATGGCCACGCACTAAATGATGCCTGGCCACGCATACATGGGCAGGTGGTAGTGATTATACTGCAGGTAGTCAAGGATGCTCTTCTCCACCAGCCCCTTGTAGATAGTTTCCTGGAAAACTCTTTTGAGGTATTTCCTGGACTTCTCCTTCAGGTTAATTTCTTCATCTTCTATCTGATGGGCTAACTGTTCTATGGAAGGAAGGTCTTCCTCCTGGAAAATAGAGGAAGTGGCCAGATATGGAAATTACTTGGACAATAAGAGGGCAGTTTCACTAAAATGAAAAAGAGTGATCACCTTCTCAAGGGTGCTTGTTCTTGTCCCCTAACTTTTCAAAAATTATTTTTAATCATGGCAAAATATACATAAGATTTACTGTTTTAACCATTTAAAAATTTTAAAATATTTATTTATATTTGAGAGAGACAGAGAGACAGAGGGTGAATGGGAGAGGGACAGAGAGAGAGGGAGACACAGAATCTGAAGCAGGCTGCAGCCTCTGAGCTGTCAGCACAGAGCCTGACATGGGGCTAGAACTCACAAACTGTGAGATCATGACCTGAGCTGAAGTTGGCCGCTTAACCGACTGAACCACCCAGGTGCTCCTGTTTTAATGAGGACATCCACATTGTTGGGCAGCCATCCCCTATCCATGTTCAGGACTTTCTCATTCTCCCAAACTGAAACTCTGTATTCATTAAACACTAACTCCCCATTCTGCCTCCACCAGCCCCTGGAAGCCAACGTTCTACTTTCTATCTGTGACTCTGACTACTCTGGGTACTTCATGTAAGTGGGATCAAACATTATTTGTCTTCTTGAGGCTGGCTTACTTGACTTGGAATAATGTCCTCAAGATTCAGCAAGAATAGTAACTTTAAGTTCTTAATATTCAGATAAAAGTTATCTGCAGATCACGCTTGTTTTAAAAATAAGGAAGTGATTAAGCATTTTTACATGAAAACTTCTAGATGGTTTACTTTACATGGTTACAGTCCTCTCTCAAGAAATAGGATTTTATAATATAAAAAGAGAGAGGGAGACAAACCATAAGAGACTCTTAAATACAGAGAACAAACTGGGGGTTGCTGGAGGGGTGGTGGGTGTGGGGATGGGCTAAACGGGTGATGGGCATTAAGGAGGGCACTTGTTGGGATGAGCACTGGGTGTTATATATGTATATATGTAAATTCAAATTTTGTTGACATCTTTAAAGATAAGGCTCAGAGAGAATAAAGTTATTTAATGTTGATAATCACATGCCGTGCATATCTAAAATATAATAGGGAATTTTCCAACATTTTATTATAAAAATACTCAAACATAGAGGCAAGTTGGCTGAATTGTACATTTAGCACCAGCACACACACATGGCTAGATTCTACGGTTGAGGTTTACCCTATTTGCTCCATCACGTATCTGCCCATCGATAGGAAGTTGTTCTACAATGCACTCCACCAAGGTTTGAGCTGTGTACGTTCTGAATACCACAATAATTCCAAATGACCCTAACAGCAGACTCACGGGGACTTTGGTGCTATATTTCCTTGAACTTCCAATAATTTTTATTTTCAACAGAAAAAAAGTAGGCGACTTGCAGATCATTAATTTATTAACAGTAAGAATTTTACAGATGGGAAAATAGGTTCAAACTATATGGAAGCGTAACAGAATTATTTGGTTCTGTCAGTGAGACACTGACAGAAGTCCTGGAGATTACACACACATCACTTGGGAGAACAGTCAGTGAGGCTCACTGGACTTCGGATTTAAATCAGCTCAATGAAACAGTGACAGAAAAAGGCACCTGATGCCCAGGATGAAAGAGGTGCTGCCAGCATGTCCCCAACATATCTTCCACAACACACACGAGGTGTGTTCTTTCTTCCTTAGTTTTTCAGGAGAATCGTAGCAAACAAAAACAACAACTTTACAAAAATTGTAGAATGGTGTATGGTGCTGTTCTGACAGTGTGGTAAATACTGTAAAATCACAAAATGGAGCTTTTAAGTTTACCTAAGACAAATACCGCTCTAGACTGTAAACAGATTTTTGTGCATTTGCCTCTCACAGTGTGTCCTCTCTGTATGACCATCTCCCTCCCATGTGACCATCTGCCCCTCAGTGTGACCGTCTTCCCCCATGTGACCATCTCCCTTCTCAGTGTGACCAGCTCCACCTCAGGGTGACCATCTTTCCCCATGTGACCATCTGTCCCTCAGTGTGATCAGCTCCCCTTCAGTGTGACCATCTATTGCCAATACTTGTTACTTTTTTTTTCTTTCTACTATAGCCACTCTAGTGGGTGTGAAGTAGTATCTCATTGTAGTTCTGCTATGCATCTCCCTAGTGATGAATGACATAAATCTTTCCATGTAAATGTTTTTTACTTCTGGATTATCAATTTTATTCCATTGATCTCTGGATCTATCCTTATGCAAGTACCATGCTGTCCTGGTTACTGCTGATCTGTAGTAAGTTCTCAAGCTGCAAAGTGTAAGTCATTCAACTATTTTTTATTCTCAAGATTGTTTTGGCTATTTAGAGTCTCTTGCATTTTCCTATGAATTTCTCCATTTCTGCAGAAGATGCCATTGGGATTTTGATAGGATTACATTAAATTTGTACATGGCTTTGCGGAGTGCTGCCATCTTAATTATATTCAGTCTCCAGTCCATGAACACAAATGGCTTTCCATTTATTTAGGTCTGCTTTAGCTTCTTTCAGAAATGTTTTGAGGTTTTCAGTATACAAATCTTACACTGCCCACTTCCCAAATTCCCAAGTATTTTATTCTTTTGGATGTTATTATAAATGGAAAAGTTTTGTTTAAAACATTTTTTAATTTTTTTAAAAATTTACATCCAAGTTAGTTAGCATATAGTGCAACAAAGATTTCAGGGGTAGATTCCTTAATGCCCCTTACCCATTTAGCCATCCCCCCTCCCACAGCCCCTCCAGTAACCCTCTGTTTGTTCTCCATATTTAAGAGTCTCTTATGTTTTGTCCCCCTCCCTGTTTTTATATTACTTTTGCTTCCCTTTCCTTATGTTCATCTGTTCTGTGTCTTAAAGTCCTCATATGAGTGAAGTCATATGGTATTTGTCTTTCTCTAATTCCGCTTAGCATAATACCCTCTAGTTTCATCCATGTAGTTGTAAATGGCAAGATTTCATTCTTTTTGATTGCCGAGTAATACTCCATTGTGTATATATACATAACATCTTCTTTATCCATTCATCCATTGATGGACATTTGGGCTCTTTCCATACCTTGGCTATTGTTGATAGTGTTGCTATAAACATGGGGGTGCATGTGTCCCTTTGAAACAGCATACCTGTATCCCTTGGATAAATGCCTGGTAGTGCAATTGCTGGGTCATAGGGTAGTTCTATTTTTAGTTTTTTGAGGAACTTCCATACTGTTTTCCAGAGTGGTTGTGCCAGCTTGCATTCCCACCAACAACGCAAAAGAGATCCTCTTTCTCCGCATCCTCACCAACATCTGTTGTTGCCTGAGTTGTTACTGTTAGCCATTCTGACAGGTGTGAGGTGGTATCTCATTGTGGTTTTGATTTGTATTTCCCTGATGATGAGTGATGTTGAGCATTTTTTCATGTGTCTGTTGGCCATTTGGATGTCTTCTTTGGGGAAGTGTCTATTCATGTCTTTTGCCCATTTCTTCTCTGGATTATTTGTTTTTTGGGTGTTGAGTTTGAGAAGTTCTTTGTAGATTTTGGATACTAACCCTTTATCTGATATGTCATTTGCAAATATCTTCTCCCATTCCATCAGTTGCCTTTTAGTTTTGCTGATTGTTTCCTTCACTGTGCAGAAGCTTTTTATTTTGATGAGGTCCCAATAGTTCATTTTTGGTTTTTTTTTCTCTTGCCTCTGGAGACGTGTTGAGTAAGAAGTTGCTGCGGCCAAGATCAAAGAGGTTTTTGCTTCCTTTCTCCTCGAGGATCTTGATGGCTCCCTATCTTACATTTAGGTCTTTCATCCATTTTGAGTTTATTTTTGTGCCGGGTGTAATAAAGTGGTCCAGGTTCATTTTTCTGCATGTCCAGTTTTCCCAGCACAACTTGCTGAAGAGACTGTCTTTATTTCACTGGATATTCTTTCCTGCTTTGTCAAATATTAATTGGCCATACATTTGTGGGTCCATTTCTGGGTTCTCTATTCTGTGCCATTGATCTGAGTGTTCTTGTGCCAGTACTATACTGTCTTGATGATTATAGCTTTGTAATACAGCGTGAAGTCTGGAATTGTGATGCCTCTTGCTTTGGTTTTCTTTTTCCAGATTGCTTTGGCTATTTGGGGTCTTTTCTGGTTCCATACAAATTTTAGGATTGTTTGTTCTAGCTCTGTGGAGAATGCTGGTGTTATTTTGATAGGGATTGCATTGAATATGCAGATTGCTTTGGGTAGTATTGACATTTTAGCAATAGTTGTTCTTCCTATCCAGGAGCATGGAATATTTTTCCTTTTGTGTGTGTGTCTTCTTCAATTTCTTTCATATTTCTTTCAATTTCTTTTTCAATTTCATATTTCATATTTCATATTCAATTTCATATTTCAATTTCTTTCTATAGTTTTCAGTGTATAGATTTTTCACCTCTTTGGTTAGATTTATTCCTAGGTATTTTATGGTTTTTGGCACAATTGTATATGGGATCAATTCCTTGATTTCTCTGTCTCTTCCTTGTTGGTGTGTAAGAATGTAACTGATTTCTGTGCATTGATTTTATATCCTAAAATTTTGCTGAATTCATGAATCAGTTCTAGCAGTTTTTTGGTGGAATCTTTAGGGTTCTCCATATAGAGTATCATGTCATCTGCAAAGAGTGAAAGTTTGACCTCCTCCTGGCCGATTTGGATGCCTTTTATTTCTTTGTGTTCTGATTGCTGAGGCTAAGACTGCCAATACTATGTTGAATAACAGTGGTGAGAGTGGACATCCCTGTCTTGTTCCTGACCTTAGGGGAAAAGCTCTCAGTTTTTCCCCATTGAGGATGATATTAGTGTTGGGTCTTTTGTATATGGCTTTTATGATCTCGAGGTATGATCCTTCTATTCCTACTTTCTCGAGGGTTTTTACCAAGAAAGGATGTTGTATTTTGTCAAATGCTTTCTCTGCATCTATTGAGAGGATCATAGGGTTCTTGTCCTTTCTTTTATTGATGTGATGAATCACATTGATTGTTTTGCAGATATTGAACCAGCCCTGCATCCCAGGTATAAATCCCACTTGGTCATGGTGAATGATTTTTTTAATGTATTGTTGGATCCGGTTGGCTAATAGCTTGTTGAAGATTTTTGCATCCATGCTCATCAGGGAAACTGGTCTATAGTTCTCCTTTTTTAGTGGGGTCTTTGTCTGGTTTTGGAACCAAGGTAATGCTGGCTTCAGAGAAACAGTTTGGAAGTTTTCCTTCCATTTCTATTTTTTGGAACAGTTTTAAGAGAATAGGTGTTAACTCTTCCTTAAATGTTTGGTAGAAATCCCCTAGGAAGCCATCTGGTCCTGGACTCTTGTTTTTTTGGGAGATTTTTGAATACTAATTTGATTTCTTTACTGGTTATGGATCTGTTCAAATGTTCTATTTCTTCCTGTTTCAGTTTTGGTAGTGTATATGTTTCTAGGAATTTGTCCATTTCTTCCAGATTGCCCATTTTATTGGCATATAATTGCTCATAATATTCTCTTATTATTGTTTTTATTTCTGGTGTGTTGGTTGTGATCTCTCCTCTTTCATTCTTGATTTTATTTAGGTCCTTTCCTTTTTCTTTTTGATCAAACTGGCTAGTGGTTTATCAATTTTTTTAATTCTTTCAAAAAACCAGCTTCCGGTTTCATTGATCTGTTCTACTGTTTTTTTGTTTTGTTTTGTTTTTTTTGTTTTGTTTTGGTTTTTTTGGTTTTGATAGCATTGATTTCTGCTCTAATCTTTATTATTTCCTGTCTTCTGCTGGTTTTGGGTTTTATTTGCTGTTCTTTTTCCCACTCTTTAAGGCGTAAGGTTAGGTTGTGTATTTGAGACCTTTCCTCCTTCTTTAGGGAGGCCTGGATTGCTATATATTTTCCTCTTATGACCGCCTTTGCTGTGTCCCAGAGGTTTTGGGTTGTGGCCATTTTCATTGGCTTCCATATACTTTGTAGTTTCCTCTTTAACTGCTTGGTTAAGCCCATTCATTCTTTGGTAGGATGTTCCTCAGTCTCCAAGTATTTGTTATCTTTCTAAATTTTTTTCTTGTGGTTGATTTCGAGTTTCACAGCATTATGGTCTGAAAATATGCACGGTATGATCTCAATCTTTTTGTACTTGTTGAGGGCTGATTTGTGTTCCAGTATGTGGTCTATTCTGGAGAACGTTCCATGGAGAAGAGTGTATATTCTGCTGCTTTAGGATGAAATGTTCTGAATATATCTGTTAAGTCCATCTAGTCCAGTGTGTCATTCAAAGCCATTGTTTTCTTGTTGATTTTCTGATTAGCTGATCTGTCCATTGCTGTAAGTGGGGTACTGAAATCCTGTTGTTCAAGTCCCCTATTTCCTTACCTGGTTGTTCTATCCATTACTGAAAGTGAAATATTGAATTCCCCAGCTCTTATTTTAGAACCATCTCTTCCTTCAATTCTATCAACTTTTGCCTCATATATATATATATATATATACATATATATATACATATATATATATATATATATATATATATGGGTTTTGTTGCTTGGTGCATATATGTTTATAATTGTTACATTTTTGAAGAATAATCTTGACTATATAAAATTTCATTTTGGTCAGTGAATCTTTGGGTAAGTAAACACAGTGTCAGTGGATTTAAAATAAGTGGATTTAACACAGTGTCAGTGGATTTAAAATTTTTAAAATAAGTGATATATAGATTTGAGATGACTTACAATAACAGTCATAAATAATAGTCTTTTATTCCTTTCTCTCCATGTGGAAGTAGAGGAAAACTGATATGCTGAGCTATAGGATATCATAGTCAATGGGACTGGACTGCTGTACTTTCCTATAGACAATCTGGAAAGTAAAATGAAATGGGCTACTTAATCTCAATATTTGAGAAAAGGAATTACCATCATTCTTTAGTGAAGGCCATCCTCTTTATTTTCCTATTACCAGGCTCTCAAATGAACTCCTGCATATCTGCTTATATGAGTACCACTCCCACTGTCTGCCTGTCCCCACCACCATTACCTGTGGGGGCTGGCACTTACTGGGAGCCATTCTTCTGTGCTGTGTACTTGCACATATCCCCTCCTTCACTCCTCCCACGCTCACTGAGTTGGGAACAGGTAGTCCCTGTTCTACAAGGATCTGAGCTAGAGGCAGACACCACTGCATGCAGCACCTCTTTCTGTGGCCTTTCCCACTTGACACATGTAAACGCAGAAAGCAGAGCAAGATCCCTTCCAGAGGTTTCACTTTATGGGAATCTAGAAAAGCCACAAGATGGTGGGGAAGTCCTTACTGTGTCTTCCACAAGTATTCATGGCCACTTCTGATCTACTGAAAGGGCCTATTGTCTATGCTGATTTCATGCATAGCAAACTGACCCAGAGCAAATGTCTCTCCATGGATAAAAGGTTGAGGGTATCTCAGTGAGGGCCATGAAAAGCGACTGTTGTTGGGTTTGGTAGTGAACTTGGAAGGGTGAGAGGAAAGCTTCCCTTTTAAGCGTGGCACCTAAAACCCCTTGGCTCTGTGTAAAATATTAACTGAGGAGCTCGATTCTGGGGTTTGGAAGGATTTAGGCACAGAATTTTGATGGGTTAACTAGAAAACTAATGAGTGTTTACTATGGTGCAGTAATGAGCTGCAGATTACATTTTGAGAGGAAGAGAGGGATCTAAGGAGTTAAGTGAAATTCAGTCATCACCAGGCTTACAACTCAGGTTCATATTTCAACCTCAGCTGACTCCCTCACAGTTTTAGGATGAAGTGCAGGGACCCATCTGACCCGTAGCTCTCTATATACATATATATATATCCAAATTTGAGTGCCTTTAGCATGGATGACCTTTGTATAGTTACAGTCCCCTCTGCCTCCCTCATGTACATTTACTTGCCTGGTTCCTATCTATGTGGATCCTAAAGACAACTGAGTTTGGTTTATATATTTTTTTAAATTTTTTAACATTTTTATTTATTTTTGAGAGACACAGAGAGACAGAGCACAAGTGGGGGAGGGGCAGAGAGATACAGAGACACTGAATCCGAAGCAGGCTTCAGGCTCTGAGCTGTCGGCACAGAGCCCGATGCGGGGCTCGAACTCACAAACTGTGAGATCATGACCTGAGCTGAAGTCGGACGCTCAACCGACTGAGCCACCCAGGCTCCCCTAGTTTGGTTTATATTTTAAACCTATCTTTCCCAATCTGAATCTACTTCAGATTAGTAAAATTATTTAATCTTCCCATCTTGGATCCCAAGAATAAAACTGGGAAGGGGGCGAGCAATGAAGAGAAGGTACCAAGCCACACAGTTTAGTCTGTATGGCTCAGTGCCTATGTTCCTGACTTTGGAGTGAGACATCCTTGAGTTTGAAGCTTGCTGGCCAGAGACTAGCTGTGTAACCCATGGCAGGGGCCTTTAAAGTCTCTTGGCTCCAGCCTCCTCATTGGTAAAGTCAAGACCATGACAATAGTGTCATGGTTAAGCAAGGCGGTGCAGGCAGTACGGACTCAGTGTGTGATCTGTATCTATGCTGCCCAATATGGAGCCCACACCACAGGAACCTTTGAGGGTCACAGGTGCTCTCAAGTGGAGGTGATAACAGAGACGCAGTACTTGCCCTTTTAGACAATAAAACATGGTGGAAAACTAAGCTGTGCCCACTGGGGCCAGCCCTTATCTGAGTGGAGCAAGGGAGAGTCTGCGATGGATATCTGACTACTTTGTGAGCACAGACAGTAACTCTCCACAGCTTCAATAAGGAGTCTAGTGTTGCAAGAAAGAATTTAATTTAAAGCTTCACGAATATTTCACTACTTACACTGCAGAGTCAAATTTCTTGCTGAGCATGGAGTCTTTGGGAAATGTAACCTTCCAGTTAATTCCCTATCACTTTGAGAAAGCAGTTTGGGTTATACAAGGGGTGTGTCTGGGCATCTTACACCTTCCCTTTACATTTTTATAATAACACACAGACACACAAATATCTAGCGAATGGTGGGCAATAGGGCAGAAACTAAAGGCATGCAATGTTCATTCTTGAGAGCAAGTCGAAAAAACTCAGATCCGGTTCCCAGTCAACATCGCTGTTAACTGATCATGAAAATACAGTTACTTGTAAAAAGGAAAAAGAAATCTGCCTCTCATAAAAGGATTTAAATAATCCACTTTTCCTGAAATATCACTGTCTATGTTCACATACTCCAAATCTTGTTTATAAGAAGTACAGTTGTAAGTAAAACCAAAAGGGGGAATGTAGAGAAAAGTCTAAATGACCAACAACTACAAAGTGCTTGTAATCTGCAAGGAATAACTCACATATCTATTAATCACTCTTACCTCCTTGGAGGTCAAGATCTGGCGTAACTCTTTCCTTAGATCAATAAAACGATCGTGAAACAGGGCCATGCACCATGGCTCCATGAAGTAGCTAGTGAGGAAAGAAAAGATTCAGTTAGCTGGAAACACTCTCATTACCACTAATAAAGTATTTACCTGCTTTTTGCCTTTATAAATTACAGTTCTGGCCCCTTCACAAGCGTTTGCTCATAAAATGCCTTGTGGAACAGCCTGGCCAATCAATTTTTTAAATGGATGTTCCTGATGTAAGGCCAGGTTCCATAATTACATTTAAAGTGGTTTAATTCAGAGCTGGGGCAAGACCCAGTGAAGAATCCTGATTTTATCAGAATTTAAAAGCCTGAAGACTTGTAAAGAACGGTGTCTCCATTATCTGCCCTCATTTGAGAAAAACAGATTGCAGGATTAACTGAACTGCTGCATAAACAAATTACATTTGGGTAGACAATAACACAAATGTTGTTCATCATTAAGGTTTCTGGATTAATAATGACCAGAAAAACAGGCCACCTCGGTGGTGTTGCAACATAGTCTCCATACAATTGCACTGATGCTTAATTGAACATCTTTTAGGAGAGCAGCTCTTTCGGTGTTTATATTCGCTAACTTTTCATTGAAAACCATTGGAGTAAATGCTTTGTGATGCATTCTTGGAGAACCAAGACCATTTACTGTTATTTTAACTCTGATTTTATTTTAATGCTAAGTGTCTTGGGATGGGAAACATCACTTCTTTCACGCTGGAGACACGTTGATCACGTGGGTTTCACTGTTCTCTGGATGTGAGTTTGTTGTTCCCATTACTGCTAATGGATGCCATGTGTGTGCACCAGGGAAGGAAAACCTGGTGCCCACGTGCAGACGAGCACCTTCTGTTTTCCCAGACCTGAAGTTAATTCTTAGGGAAGGAAGTGACGAGACCCAGGGACGACTGAGGCCTTAAAGGACAAGTATAATAAGAGTCTGTGCTACAATCAGCATGGCGCTCAGCTATATCACTTATTACCTATCACCTATTTGCTTGACCAGAATAAGACCTAGTTTCATGCTTAATTACCTATTTTCCATTCAACTATGAATTCCACTAATATTTATGGAACATCTATTATGCACCCAGCAGTATTCTGGGCACAGGGGAAACAGCAAGGACCAAAATAGACCATCATCCCTGCCACTGTGAAGCTTATATTCAAGTGACAAATAAGTAAACATAAGGCCTGTTGGATGATGAGAACTGCTTAGGAGAAAACACAAGGCAGGCAAGGATAGGGGAGGCCAAAGAAAAGCTCAGGGAGTAAAGGCTTGAGGGCAGGGAGAGAGAGCCATGTGGAGATCTGGGGGAAGAGCCCTCCAGAGAGAGGGAACAGCAGATGTGAACACCTGGAGCCAGGAGTGTGCTAAGAGCACTCTGTGAGGCAGAGTGGAGATAAGAGCAGGGATTGGTAGGGAGCTGAGGTCAGGAAGGCGATGGGTGGGAAAGATGCTCCTGGAGGCAGCAGCCCAGTCAGAGCTGTTGTGTACAGCAGTCCTCTGTCTCCATGATTTCACTTTCTGCATTTCAGTCACCCGCAGTCAACCGTACTCCGGAGCAGGTGACCCTCCTCCTGACATGCTGTCAGAAGGTCAGTAGTAGCCTCACACTACATCATAGTGCCTATGTCATTCACCTCACTTCGTCTCATCATGTGGGCAGTTTATCAGCTCACGTCATCACAAGAGGAAGGGTGAGTACTGTGTGATAAGGTATTTTGACAGAGACCACATTCATATAACTTTCATTAAGTGTATGACTATAACTGTTCTATTATGTTATTGTTGCTAATCTATTAAAGTGCCTAATTTGCAAATTAAACTTTATCGTAGGTGTGTATGTGCTGAAGAAAACATATAGGGCTCAGGACTAACCACGGTTTCCGGCATCTACTGGGGGTCTTGGAGATATTTCCAGCGGGGAAAGGGGGACCACTGTAATCGCTCCATGGCCATCCATTTCAGCACTTGCATGCGAAAAGCATCTTATGAATCTTCACAAATGAATGAATGTACACTGCACTGTGTACATTCTTTCTGCCTGGCTCGGATTGGTCTTTCATTAATATAGAATAAAGTTCTGCTAAATAAATTGGTGACAGAACTCTGCAAAATGCCCCAAGACGGGAAGCATTATGAAAAAGAGAATCACTGGGAAGACTGGGAAAGCTGTATGTGAAACCAGAGCTCCAGGATGATCTTGCTAAGCCCCGCAGCAAGCAAGGCTGAGGGTGTCAGGTGGGCACTTTCCGGAAATGTCAGAGGACTGCTCGCCTCTGAAATTACTCAAGGCCACCTAATTCTTAATGAATGGAGCCAAATTGATAGGCATTGTGGCTGGGTTTCTGGGCCCCTACAAACCCTGGCCAACATCCAACATCCATCTAAGTCCTTAAGCAAAGGCACTGGTGCAGGGCTGGCCACGTTGGCAAGGATGAGCACCTTGGGGTGATGTTTTGACACATCTCCTCAGAGAGTAGCTTCTTGGACCAAAACGTCAATTACAGCCTATGTCCAGACACTCAAGCACGGATTTGCTAGGATGGTCCCTACCTCTTAGATCAAAACAGCTTCTAGAAAAGCTTCAGGGAATTGTGGCTGTGCAAATTTTGAAACTATCATAATTCTTAAGTTAGGAACCAGTGGGCCCTTTTAAAAATATTTTTAATGTTTATTTTTTTATTTTTGAGAGAGAGAGAGGGAGAGAGAGAGAGAGAGCAAGCATGAGCAGGAGAGGGGTAGACAGGGAGGGAGTCACAGAATCCAAAACAGGCTCCAGGCTCTGAGCTTGTCAGCACAGTGCCAGACAATGGGCTCAAACCCACAGAGATTATGACCTAACCCGAAAACAGAGTCTTAACCGACTGAGCCACCCAGGCGCCCCCCAGTGGGCCCTTTTAAATTTGTGGTTTCCTTTCCCCAGTTGCTGAGATGCCCCCTGTGTGTTTCCACAGTACCATCAGGAGTGCCCTCCCTCTTGGTTCCGGGGCCTACAACCACATCCTTCTAGGTGGTACATCCTCTCTCTGCTTTCCTGGTTCCTGCATGGCCCTGTTCCCACAGCCCAGGTACGGTTCAGGCAGGCTTCACTACTTGGCCCTCCTCATTGTTGGCTTCACAGAGGGAATTGTGGGGGAACCCCACTTCCCTAAGGTCACAGCCTGCCCAGCCTGGGCCCTGGCCCACCATCTAACACCCACATTCCCGCAGCCTTTGTCCACAAAGCTGAACACAGATGGCTGGAGAAGCAAGTGACCCTTAATCCTCTGAAAAGATAGTTGCTGAGCCCATCTGTAGAGTGCTTGGCAGGGGTGGAGGATTAGGGTAGGGGGTGGGGGAGGGGGGCATGAAGAAGAAGTTGGATGTTTTTGCAAATTATTTCTTTTGCTGTCTTTGAAACTCTCCATGCCTCTCACAGCAGTGTCCAGCAGTAACAGCACCTAGGTATTTGGCCACCTCTATTCTCATCAAAAGACACTGAACAGTTTGGAAACCAAAGATCTGGGAGACCTGAAATCTTATTTCTTTAACACTTCCTAACATTGTCTCCTATGGGAAAACATTTTGAGACCTTCTTCCAGAAGGTAACAATCTGTAGCAAACTATTTGTTACCCATATTCCTGGATTTCATCTGTGACAGCCATTTTTACATACAAAAGAGAAAGGTTTGTAGAACTCTATTCAGGGGTGCCTGGGTGGCTTAGTTGGCTGAGTGTCCAACTCTTGACTTGGGCTCAGGTCATGATCTCACAGTTCGTGAAACTGAGCCCGTCGTCAGGCTCTGTGCTGACAGTACAAGAGCCTGACAGTGCAAGAGAGAGAGCTTGGGATTCTCTCTCTCCCTCTTGCTCTCTGCCCATCTCCCACTTGTTCTCTCTCTCTCTCTCTCTCTCTCTCTCTCTCTCTCTCTCTCACACACACACACAATACCCTGGAAGCCAAACGAGTAAATTGACTTCCAAAGGCTCCTTCTCAATTTTATTGCAGCTTCAGTGGCGGCCCCTAGGGGCAACTTACACCAGGGTAATGGAATGCTAAGGCTCTCACAGCAGGGAGAGCTGGTGCATCACCGAGAGCAGTGTGTAGGCTCCCACCCCGCCTAGAGAGCTTCTTCACACCTGTCTGCAACACCAGATTGCTCACAGCCTGCCACACGGATCAGGCTAAATATGCATAAAACCCTTAGCCAGGGGTAAAACAAGAAGGAGTTCAGACTCAGTCAGTCCCTAAACAGAAGTCCCACTAGAAGGTCACATATTCCAACGGCAACTCTGATCAGACAGCGTGTGGCACTGAACAGGATTTAGGAAGAAAATGACTAGCAGACAATCTGCAGTTTCCGAGATGCCCTCGGTCTGCTCTGTTTAAAGGATTCAGGTCAGGCTCTTGAGTGGGTGGATAATTAGCAACATCTCCATTGTTAGATGAAGTAGCTGCTGTTTTTGTAGGGCAGGCATTAGAGACAAGGTGTTTTAGATAGTGGTGAAAGGAATTGGTCCCTTTGGTAAGGAGGGAAAAAATGGACTAAAAAATCTACCCAGAGAAGAATCTCATTTGCAAGTTCTTCCCCAGTTCTTACAAAAACTGCTTAATTTGGTGGTGATTTTTAAGGGGCTCACCAAATGACCTCACAGCAAGCACTGTGATGAGGAACCACACTCTGGGTGATGGTCCTTGGTCATTTACCATTCACAGCATCCCCAAGTAGCTGTATCCCTGTCGGTAATTCACTTCCATGTTCCCCCTGAAACTTGTTTCCTTCTGGTAAATTAACTTTTTAATTAATATATTTTATTTTTAGAGCAGATTTAGGTGTACAGAAAAAATAGAGCAGAAATACGGAGTTCCCATACGTTTCCTCCCATCCCCACCTTGCATTATTATTAGTAAAGCACATTTGTTACAACCGATGAACCAATATTGATACATTATTTGGAACTAAGGTCCATAGTTTACACTGGGCTTCATTTGTCATGTGACAAACATTCTATGGGTTTGACAAATGCACTATATACCCTACCATCCACCACTGCAGTGTCATGTGGGAGAGTTTCACTGTCCTAAAAAATCCCCTGTGCTCTGCCTGTCCATCCCTCCCTCTCTCTGGACCTGGGGAAAGTAACATTTTAGGAAATTGACTTGTACAGAAAATGGGGCTGTGTAACAATTTTATAAAAATTTTTAGTAACCCTCTAGTCCAGTATTTCCTCAGAAATAAAGTAATAGTCTCCCATCACAGAACATGGTGCCTTTCAAACGTGCTAGCTACCCCTCAGGCCAATGGCTGTGTGGCTTGAAGACTTGTTTTTCTAAATTCCTGGATTTGAGCATCAGCCTAGGATGAAAGCTATTTGGATTTCTATTTTCTGCAATGTGCAGGGGGCTATACTTTTTAGGGGAAAATTTTCATATGCAGACATTATAATCTACTTGCTAAAAATCCATGTGCTCGGTGACCAAACCAAACAAAATGCATGTATAAAGCTGGGGTGAGGTTTGTTCACTGAAAATTTCAGAACCCAATTTGTCGTGGTTGAAGGTTGCTGAGAATCCTAGTTCACAAACCCTAGGCAGACAAGACTCTCTCAGGTGGGCAAAAGCATCCCAAATGGCAGGCAGTCTGGACCTGATTCCTTCCAGCAGGTGCCAATGTTTTTTATTCAAAGTAGGCCAATTCAATCCCATTATGGAAGAAAATGAAATGGGCTTGCATTGTATTTCTTTTTCCATCCTTCATGGGAAGGACAGCGCCAACCTTAATGGCGGCGCAGCCCGCTGAGAATTTCCTACACTCACTGCTTCAGCGGCACGGGGACTGCAAAGCCATGGTCAACTCCCTTCCTGAACTGGCTGTGGGTTGCAGAGCTTCTGGGTGTCCCTTCTCTGCATGCTCAGAGTGGGTAGGGGAGGCTCAGGGCAAGTGGGAGGGCCACTGACAGGCAGCTTGAGGGCACATCCTTAGAGTCTGTTTCTAGTTCAGGCTCTCCCCACTCCAAACTGCACCTCGGTTGCCCTATGCTCCCTTTGCTGCCTCCTCTCTGTGGAGAGTCTAAGATTCTCACCCCCTCTGGCCCCTTCCAGATACCTTCTACCTTGCCCTTCCTGCCTGATGGGCTCTGTGCATTTTTTTGCAGCCCAGAGGAGCCTTTTCCACACCTGTGTCTTCCCTACTGCTGTCCAATGCTCAAGCCCAACACGAACCTTCTCCTTGAAGCTAACTCCTGGCCTGATGGCTTTCACTTACTTTCTCTGCACTGTTTTCACTGCGTGGGGGCAGTTCTTGTAGGAAAGCTAACTGGGCACTTATCCTTTTATCATACACACTGTGGGCTATGGGTCCCCACAGCATCTGGCACAGGCTGGCCCCTAGGAGACTGAAAGAGCAGGTGGGGCCCAGGCTCCTGAAGACACCTGCAGGTGAGGGCAGGGGTCAGACTCAGGCCGCCTTGCCTCCTCTCCATGGAGAGCTTTTGCACCAGCTCCTGGGACCCAGTTTAGGTAGGAGGGGGGTTTAGAACAGTACAGATCCCTATGGGCCTCCTTTAAATCATTCTAGACACACAGCAGCCTTCATTATTAAAATTAGAAAAGCTCTGAACTTAACCAGACTCATTTTGCAATTGATAAGAATGTGTGGAGTCAAACATGATGATCAAACAGAGATGATATAAGGGGGTTAGAAAGAAGTTTATGCATTATGAACAGTTTTAGGTCTAGTTTTCTCCCTACAAACTGAAAGATATCTGTGCTTTGTTTTGTTTTTTTTTTTTTCTCCTTCTCCATAGAAAGGAGAGGAGCATCTGGAATCCCTGCCAAGGCTGTGGTCAGGTCTGCACTGACCACCCCAAGTGCTGTGGATACTCAGCATTAGTGATAAGCTTTTGGGAAATTTCTATTTCCATGAATACTGTGAATTTTTAAAAACAAGAAAAATATTAACTTCTTTCCCAATTTATGTTCAAAAAAGTAAGACTAACCAGAGCCACTGGGTAACCTTCATAGCTGGTTGCCTAGAAATCCTCAGGAGAGAACGTCAGGTAAGAACACGAGGATAATGTGATTTCTCAATGGCTGTGTGGATTTCGGTGTTAACATCACACAAATGGTTTCTACACAGCTGTGAGGAAAAGCTGACACACATTCTCCAGGGTCCAGACAGAAGACATTACTGTTTCTGTTCATCTTGCCAATGGCTGGCCCGGGTTCCTTGGGGGAACTTAAATTCTCCATCACTTTTGCAAATGATACGCTTTTCTCAGAAGCCCCGGGAAATGTTGACTTGTGGAACTCTATTAACCATTCCTGGTCGATACAGCCCAATCATTAAGCAATTGATCAGACTTCTCCAGAAGTCTCATCCTCATCTGGTCAATCAGCCAACTCTATTGATGAAATCGTATGAAGCAGGGTGGGGATCTGGTAACTAGCTTAGCCATTGGCCACGCTGAATGCCGAGAAAAGCAACCCCACAAGACACACTGGATGGAGGAAGTCGCATTCACTGGCCTTGGGGGAAAGTCCGAAGTGTCTAAGCGAAAAGAACAGGGTAGACGATGTTGTTTTTCAAGTCCTGGATCTTAACCTCAAGGCAGGCGGCAAGGGAAGGAGAGGTGCTGAAGAGCTGGGCTGCACTCCCTGCATGCGGAAGTTCAACTGAAAATTGCTCCATGACCCCATAGTTAGGAAAAAGGAGGCAGGTGGGCAGAGAAGAAACACAGACCTTTCTCCAAAATCTTTCTTTCTTTCTCCTTATTTCTTTCTTCCTTTCTTTCTTCCTTCCTTCTTTCTTTCCTTCTTTTTCTTTATTCTTATTCTTATTCTTTTTTAGTGAAAATCATTCCAATTTTATCCTGGAGGGATAATAGTCTTTGCTCTTAGACTCATTAAGAGGATCCCCAGCTGCCACTCACAACTGCACAGAGGTTGGCTTGAGCTGGAAACTACCTTTTCTCCAGGTGAGAAGATGGTTGACATGCAGGCTTGACTTAGAGAATGAAATCCTCACTGTCCAAGTCCTTTCTTGTACTGACAGGATCTCAGATTCAGCACGGAGGACAGACAATTCCCACAATGCCTGGTTGTAGGTCACACCCAGCAGCGAGCCTCAGACTTGTGGCAGTGTGGGCTGGAGCGTGGCCGGTAGGCCTTGTCTCTCCTCTTTACATTCCATACACAGAAGGCAGAAAGTGATGGACATCAGGGTATGTAATCAACTTTGTGCCCAGATACCCTGGGGGCCAGGCATGACCTACAGATGTGGCTGCTTTGGCCTGAACATTTGGAAATTGGATTTGGGGAATTTCCTTAAAAAATCATATTCGGCAATGCTGGGTCCTTGTAGTTATGTGGCAGTAATCAGCTCAATTGATGCCCCCTTTGGCTCATCACTGTGGTTACCAGCCTGGATGGTATTGCTCACCTATGGGTCACAAAGGCATGTGGGTGTGCAAAGCCTGGTGAAGGGGTCTGGGTGAGATGAAGGCAGGTTTGTAAACATGTTTTCAGCTAAGTACACATGCTATGTTCTAGCTTCCTTTCTTCTTCCACCCATCCATCCATTCACCCACCCACCCAACTACCCATCCTCCTACCCATCCATCCATCCATCCATCCATTCATCCATCCATTCATCTATCCATCCTAACAGGTTCAATGAGGCCTTTCAAAACCCTGTTTATTTCTAGCACCTATTTTCCTCTGGTTCTGTACTCTCTGCTGGCTCAATTCACTTGTCCTTTAATACTCATTTCTTCCCCACTGTGCTCCTGTGAGGACTTTTCTCTCCCCTTTTCTCTGTCCTAGGTGTCTTCCAGGGCTCCTGACTTCCATAGCTATAAAATGGGAAGGAGGGGGAACACCTCCGGGGTCATTCTTTGCCATTAATCAATTACAGCCAGACGCTTTTGGGCACAGAGGGAACCAGTGTGAAAGCGTGGTCCTTACCCTAGAAGTGCGGAGGGTAGAATTAGGGACACTGAGGTGGGTTCAGGCTGCGGAGGGGTACACTGTGGGAAAGCAAGGCTGGGGAGGAGCTCGGCAGGAGTGAAACTGCCATCTGCTTGTCCTCAGTTCTTTGTCGCTGCATTTCTGTTTGCCAACTTCTCTTTTGCTAGTGTTTGCCAACTTTTGATCACTTCGGAACCCATCAGTTTTTCATGGACATTGCTCATTACTTCAAAATTTTTTAGATTGATTATCCTTCAAAAAAAAAAAAAAGAAAGAAAGAAAAAAAGAAAGGAAAGAAACAACTACTTCTGCCTTGTCCTAAGCAATGATATCTGTGAAATCAGAGATGTGATGTGTTTGTACAGTGTTTCGAATTCGTTAATTTATGTTTATTTATTTTTGAGAGACAGAGAGAGAGAGGCTGGAGGAGGAGTAGAGTGAGGGAGACAGAAGATCTGAAGCAGGCTCTGCATTGACAGCAGAGAGCCTGATGCGGGGCTCAAACTCATGAACCGTGAGATCATGACCTGAGCCGAAGTCGGGTGTTTAACCGACTGAGCCACCCAGGCGGCCCAGTGTTTCTAATTCTTATTAAAGTCATTCCATAGTTAGTCGGTGTGTGGCTCTACTGCCTAAGGTAGCTTACAACCTGGCAGATGTTTAGTGCACTCTGGGACAGAGAAGTTTCTATTACAGCTTGATGGGGAGGTGCTGTTGTATTCATCTGGGGACATAAACCCACAGACACTGTGCTAAACAGTTTTTATGCATTATCTCACTCCATCCTGATTCCAGTCCTCTAAAGTGGGACTTGCCAGTCCACTTTACAGATGAATAAATAGACTCAGAAAGGTTAAATGACTTGCCCAAGGTCACACAACTAACGAGGATGAATTAGGTCTTAATCATAATTCTGCTTGACCTCAAAGTTCATGCTCTGAACAAGTGCACAACCAAATCTCATTTCCTGTAAAAAATCTTTAAATCAGTACTTTTTCTTTCACATAAAAAAAAAAAAAAAAAAGGCTAGGTGGAGTGTCCAGGATGGGCATGGTGGTTCCACAGCCATCAGATCACAGTACTATCCATAGGACAATTGGCTTCATGGTGCAAAATGGCTGCTGAGTTCCAGTCTTCACATATATGTTCTTAGATGGATAAAGAGAAAAAGAGGTTCCTTCCCCTCTCGTTTAGGGACAATTCCTAGAAATCTCACATAGCACTTCTATTTATGTCTTACTGGCCAAAGATTAGTCATATGGCTTCCTTGGCTGCAGAGAAGGCTGGGAATCACTGTCATTTATTTTAAATACAATGTAACATCCTATAAATCAGGATCCTGTTTCTGAGGAGGAATGAGTGAATGGATGTTGTGTCTGCTATGATAGCCCAAAGACTCTACAGCATCTGATTTAACAAAATTCTTTTCTTATAGTTAAGTTCATAAAAATTGGGAGAATGTGTGTTGTTGACATTCCCAGAACTAGAACCTATCTACTACTCTAGATTCAACCATGCCCCCAAATTAAACACTCTGGAACAAAACCCACACAAAACATTTTACATATGTGACAGCCACCTTCAAGCCCGTGGGAGAGCCCTGGTGTCCTACATGTCCCCATCCAGCTCAAGCAGGCTTAAATGCAGCGAACAGGGGACAAATTGTGTTCACACTATAAGGCTGTATTCTGATAATTTTATTCTGCCCATGAAAGAAAGTGGATTCATGCATTTCAATATAATTTTTAAAAATAATAATAGGAACAAATAAGTATTTCCAGTTAACCCTAGGTTTGCTCAGAAATTAAATTACATGTTTCTGGGGCAATGGACTTCACTCAGGGACGCCACATATCACATGGGCAGGCAAAAACAAACAGAAAAAAAAAAAAACAAAAGAACCCTGCAGACTGAAATGAAAGTTTAATTATGAATGCTTCCTGTCCAACCTGAGTTTGCCAGAATCTCTATCTAGTCAACTTACTGCATTGGGGCACACCTGGAAAGGTAAGATTAATGATTTTGAAAGCAAAACCCACTAGCTATTTGATAACCACTTGTAATTGTCACCTGCTAAAGATCGGCTATGTTTTTTTGTCACAGTCTAGAACTGGCCTCAACAGATAATGGGTGTTTACTGCTCTAAGGAAGAATGGCTTACGATGCACTAGCACTAAAACCAAAATTCTAATTTGGGGCAGAAGTCAGCCATCTTCTGAATGGCTTGTAATCAACTTCTCTCCTATGGCTGGTCCGCTCAGGGATCCACAGAGGTGGTGTTCAGCAGATTATCACGGTGTACCCAGGAACCAGAAGCTAACAGTACTTAAAGCCTGGCATCTTACAGTGTCCTGGCTGGTCTTACAGTCAGCTGGCCGCAGAGGTGCTAGAAAACATTGCCTTGCACCGCTTTCTCTGCTCAGTGCACAGAGGCTGCCGTCTGCTGCAGGCCATTGGAACTGGTGTGGCTTATCTGTGAGCTGGGCACACGCATAACTGTCTCTAGAGGGAGATCCTGACCAGCCCATGGGCCCTGGCACGCCCCACACCAACATGGGAAGGCCATGCTCTCTCAAGCACAAAAGTTTTCTTAGGCTTCATAGTATCTCAAAGAACACACTTGTCCTGAGTGAGTGTCAGCACCCAGATCATGCTGAGGACAGAGCACAGACTGCCTGC
The DNA here is from genome assembly GCF_023721935.1 of Panthera uncia. Taxonomy (NCBI): domain Eukaryota; kingdom Metazoa; phylum Chordata; class Mammalia; order Carnivora; family Felidae; genus Panthera; species Panthera uncia. The sequence goes on along the minus strand of NW_026057578.1, from coordinate 44,402,319 downwards.
CACCCTTGCCACTAAGTCTTGGTTTTTGGAAATGCCATAAAGGAATATCTGAAAGATCTGTCTGCCTCCATTTATTTTTCTGAATTCTGGATACTTAGACCAGGAGAAACTGCTTCACCTTAGAAAATGGAATGCATTTATCTTATGACCCTTACAAATCCAACCACGGATATTTCCCTCCTTCTTGTGACCTTGAAGGAATTCAAAGCCAAATGTGTGGATTTTCTAAATAAACACCTATGCTCAAATACCCACCCTCTACACGGCAGCTCAGCTCCACCCAGGTGTCCTGCCCTTAGATTCCCATTTACTGATGACTTTTATTTTTGGCCCAGCTGTGCTACTTATTGCTTATGTAACCTCTCCCAGCCTTGGTCTTCCTAGCTGTAAAATGGGGAAAACGACGGTCCTTCCCTCCAAGACTCACTATCAGAACCTGGGGAGACAATCCAGGAACAAGGTCGCTTTATGACCGGCACAGGAGAAGGGCTCCATGTGTATTGTGTTGCTATGATTATTATTCTTGTTCTTAATTATATATTATTTTATATATTTGCGTAAGTTGCCTCAGATCTTTTCTGGTATGAAATAATTAATTAAAATAAGCACTCTTTGTTGTTTGATTGTAAGAAAGTCTGTTTTTGGCCGAATCCTACAATTTTTCTCCTCAGGGACTGCTTTTCCTACATTCAAGGGTGTCTGCATAAGCTAATTTAGCTGTAGTTTTATGGCAGCAATTAAATTTAGCTGCACTAAAGGTAAGAGAGACTTCATAACAAGCCTTCATGATGTTTTGTCATGCACTAAAGAGCTATGTGGGAATCAATAAAAATTACATAAAAACAGTTAAACTGAGGATTCGATATATGTATTTTTTGTCTGAATTGATAAAGGTTTAAAAAAAAGAGGAAAGGTGGAGTTTTGTTTCTGCTAGTTTATTTTGAAGAAAGAGCCAATTGGGACAAAAATGGCCAACCCAGTTGTTCATGGGATGTATTAGGAAGGCAGTCAGGAAAATGGGCCAGGCAGGATTAAGGTGCAGTCATCTCAAAGCCCAGCTGGGCCAGGTTTTCTTCTTACCTATCTGACTTTTTGCCTGACCTGGCAGAGCAAACCAGTCTTCTTGTAGAAAGAGTATAATTTTTTTATAAACTTAACAAATTTCCCTTCTATTTAAGTTTACCACTTAAAGCACAGTTGCAGCGTGGTCTGCCCAGACCTTTCACCATGGTGGGGAAGTGGGTCTGGAAGTCCCTTCCGATGCCTCTGCGCCTGGCGTCAGAGTAAGGAGATGAGTCTACGCTATCTAGTGCTATGTATCTGCCCTTTAATTCTATCTGTGGCATCTCCTTGCACATCGCTGGTTTATCAGGGTCTGCATTAATTGCACTTGTACGATAAATCTACTGCCCTGGAAGTTGTCCAGCTATTTACATTGATTTGTTATATAAATTCAGGCCTAAGAATATGAGGCAAGGTTAGCATTTAATTCTGCAGCAAAGGGAAAGCTCTTAGTGCTCAGCTTCCCTTCCTATGTTCCTCTCTTGTTATTCTGTGTCTCTCTTCATAGAAAGCACAACCATTTTCCTTTAATTAGGCTGCAGAGAGCACAGGCTAGCATTAGGCCACTCAGCCACTCAGCCACGCTCACAGCCATGGCCATTTCCTATCTATTTTCTGTAGGAAAAGAAAAAAAAGTGTGTATATGCACATGTAAACCCCCACAAGTCCGAGAGTAGGGGAAACAAAGGAGCCAGGTGGGATCACCTTTTGTGAGGCCGAGGCCACAACAACCAGCCAACGTCAGAGAAGCAAGCTGCCTCATTATTCCTTTGGTTAAATTAATTGCCCTTTAAACTTTGAGAGTACTTAGTAGAAACATCACTCACGAATACAGAATATATGGCATGTTTAATATGTGTTTGTAATGATTAAGTAAATACACATTTAAAATAATTCCCTGTCATAACAGGCTTTTCTAATGAATGTGTTTATATTTTTTTAAACTGAGGCTTTTACCAGATATAATGACAAACTCAAACTGTTCCTTCACTTTCTTTGTCACTTTTATGTTTTCGGATTGGTAGTTTCCAAAAATCAAGCAGTAAGATTCAACGAACAGAGGGTGCCTGCCTGACTGGCTCAAGTCAGTAAAGCGTATGACTCTCGATCTCAGGGTCATGAATTCAAGCCTCATGTTGGGCATAGAGCTGACTTTAAATTAAAAAAAAAAAATCAGCTTATATATTCCTAGTTCTTCTCAAAAACACAATAATGAGGGTAATGGCTTATAACCCAGGAGATAGTGTAAGAATCCCTAGGTCCACACTGATATAGGTAAGTGAATAAATGAGTGGAAGAGAAGGGACAACTCTTCAGAGTTGTCAGAAGCTAAGTGCTGTAGAAATGTGGGAGTTGAATGAATGAAGGAGGGAACCCTGGTGGCAGTAGAGCAAAGTTAGGTTTCTGTTCCTGCTGCAAAAGAGCAAAGCACCAAGGGGTGTCTGGGTAAGGGGGGGGGGGGGAGGGAGGGTGCTTACTACGTGATGTTGGCTTGGGTGGGGAAGTCCCTAAGAGGGCCAGGGTGAAGGGCAGCAGTCTGGTGATTGGCTCTGTTGGTGGTTTCCACGTAAGATGTGGGAGGCTGGAAAGCTGGGCTAGAGTCCCTCATGATTCAGAAGAGAGGGTGGTTTTTCTGGTTGCCGTGTCCCTTTGTCCTGTTTCATAAGGGTGACAAAGAGGCCTGGGCCAACCACTGTTTATATTGTCTGAGCCTTGTTTATCACAGCCTAGCTGCCGGATGCCAGCTTCTAGAGCCATTTTCCACTTTCTCAGAGTGGAGCCGGGAGGCTGAGGTGAGGCCGGATGAGTCAGAGGCCAACACCATCAGCTGCTCCTTAGAGATGAGGCTCTAGGGTCCCTCTCCTGCAAACACCCTTAATCCCTTGCTCCCTTTCCCTCCATGTCTCCCACTGTCTGCCTGCTTCTTTTCTGTACCCGAGAAACCGCAGATGGATAGGAAAAAAACCTCACACCACCTCCTGATCCAACTTCACATTCACCCTGGAAGATCTCTGATGTGCTCTCAACACTGCCCCATGACCCCAAGCCCAGCCCTGGTGAATTCATTTCTTTTTTCCTCTCTGAGATGACTTTTTCTCTTTCCTCAAACCTTCAAGTCCCCTTTCTGCTTGTCTGCTCTTAGGTGACAAGCTTGCCTCCTGCTTTACTGAGAAAACAGTTGGGAACTGCCTCATGTTTTTACCCCTAAATGCCCCAACCTGCCTATTTTCTCCCGTGACTCTGCCTCTGCAGGTGTTAGGATAGAAAAGCCATCCCAGGGGCACCTGAATTGCTCAATCAGTTGAGAATCCAACTCTTGATTTCGGCTCAGGTCATGATCCCAGGGTCGTGGGATCGAGCCCCATGTCGGGTTCTGAGCACAGCATGGAGCCTGCTTGAGATTCTCTCTCTCTCTCTCTCTCTCTCTCTCTCTCTCTTGCCCTGCCCCTCTTCCAACTCACTTGCTCTCTCTCAAATAAAAAAAAGTTGTCCCAGCTCTGCCACTATTCTGATTTCACATGCATCATTTATTTGCTTACAAACAGCATTTATCATTTCCCTCTCCTAAGTATCCCCCACTTCTGTATTCATGCAAAACGTCTCAAAATTTGGCTCTATTTGCTGCATTTCCAGTTCTTCAGGTTGTACCCTATCTCTCAAGCTATTTCCAGCTGCCACCTCCTCAGAAGCAGCTCTTATGAAAGCCACATCCCATGACCTATCCCCACTTTATTCGGCCCCCCAGTGGAATCCAACACAGCTGACCACCATTTCTCCCTGGAAGCTTCTGGGAAATCCCACTTTGCTTTCTACTTTTTGAACCACACTTCCTGCTGGACATTGAAATATTAGGACACTCTTGTCTCTTTTCTCTGAACACACTGTCTCCCAAGATGCTCATGAGGGGGACAGGGAGGACAGAAGGGAGGCCAAGGGAACAGGAGGGGCAGGGAAGGAGCTGAGTGAGAAAGGGTTTGAACTGGAGTGTGGCTTCAGTCTGGGTCCAGGGGAGCTCTGGGGTGTGAACTGTCCCCAGAGGTTCAGAGTTGGCTGAACCTTGAGGCAACTTATAGCCCGTGACTGTCTTTGGCTGTCTCGGGAATGGGCAAAGCATAACTTTCCTACTCTTTGTTCATGAGTTACAGGCCAACATTCACACACCTATGGGATGGGCCAGTGGACCGATGAAAGATTCTAATGGACTCCTAATGACCAGACCGAGTATAGTTGGGCCACCCACAGTGCCCACTACAGAGGTGGATCACGAATTCTGTTTGGCCATGTTAAGTTTGAGAGTCGAGTGAGCAGGTGACTACTTTGCTTGGAATAAGTCTTGCACACTCTGCTGCTAAAATATACCTCAAATCTGACCACCTCAACCTGGATCCATCTGGTCCAGACCACCATTTCTCACCTGGGATAACGGCAGGAGCCTCCTCATGACCACTACAATCCATCCTCCACCATACCTGCAGTGAACTTTAAAAACACGAACTGGCATGTTACTACTCTGCACATGTGGAAACAGGTACCAAGAGCCCAAACCTCTCCCTACAAAGATCTATATGCTACAGCTCTGCTGACCTTAATTTACTCTGCTCCAGCCACATGGGCTTCTTTTTGTCTCTCACACACACCAAGACTTCTCCCACTTCAGGGTCTCTGCACCTGCTGGTCCCCCTGGCTGACCTCCTCTCTCTCCAGATCGCCTGTGCCCACGTGTGTCTCATTGGCCAGCATTCTGCTAGATATGCCCTCCTCAGAGCGTCTGCCCCACCCACCTCAACTCCTGCCCGCCTTTTCTTAGTTCATTTATAGCCCTTATTGTTCTTTGATATGGTCTCGTTTGCATATTAATTTACTTGTTTGTGGTCGGGTGTCCTCCTCTAGAATATAAAATCCAGAAGGGCTAGACTCTTTTGGTCCTAGTCACAACTGTACCTGCAGAACAGAGTACATGGCAGGTGCTTAATAAAGGTTTGCTGAATGGATGGGTGAGTAAATTAAAACCATGGACCAAAAACTATACTGGGTCTTATCATTAGGAGTCCATTAGAATCTTTAAAAAATTTTTTTTAAATGTTTATTTACTTTTGAGAGAGGGACAGAGAGAGAGAGAGAGAGAGAGAGAGACAGACAGAGCATGAGCGGGTGAGGGCCAGAGAGAGAGGGAGACACAGAATCCGAAGCAGGCTCCAGGCTCTGAGCTTTTTGTACCCCTTTGATTATACTCAAATGAGTTGAAAACCTTATATCCACACAAAAACCTGCACCCAGATGTCTATAGCTTTATTCGTAATTGCCAAAACTTGGAAGTAATCAAGATGTTCTTTGACAGGTGAATGGATAAACAAACTGATATACATCCATACAATGGAATATTATTCTGTGATACAAAAATGAGCTATTAAGCCACAAAAAGACATGGAGGAAACTTCAGTGCATATTGCTAACGGAAAAGGCTACATATTGTATAGATACAAATATATGACATCTAGAAAAGGCAAAACTATGGATACTGTAGAAAGATCAGTGGTTATAAGGAGTCTAGAGGTAGAGAGGAAGGGAGGGGTAAATAGGTGGAGCCTAAGAGACTAGTAGGACAGTGATACAGTAATGCTGGACACATATTGCACATTTGTCAAGACCCATAGAATGTACAACACAAAGAATAAACTGTAATATAAACTGTGGGCTTAGTTCATCAGCTGTAACAAATATACCACACTAATTAAAGACGTAAACAGCAGAGAAAACTGTATGTTGGGGGGTGGGAAGGATATATGGAAACTCTCTATACTTCATGATCAATTTTTCTGCAAACTTAGAACTTTTCTAAAAAAGTAGTCTATTACCTTAAAATGATATTCTAGAAAATATTTGATATATATATATATATATATATATATATAATAAGAACTATTAGTCTTATGTTATTTGTAAACACCCATAAGTTAAAGAAAAAGGCAAATGATAGGAAAATGGATAAAGGATAGAAACAAGTAATTTGACACTAAAGAAATGCAAGTTGGAAGTATGATACTGTGTTTCTACTCCTTCTTCCTGCAGGGTGGCAAAAATTAAAACCTGGAATATATCCAGTGTTGTGGGTGGAGGGGACAAACGAGCCCTGGCACAACTGTTGATGGGAATATAAATTGAAATAACCCTTTTTGAGGACAATTTAAGCTAATGTCTTGATCAACATTTCTTTCTTCCTTTCCTTCTTTTTTCTTGATCGAATTATTTATTTATTTATTTATTTATTTATTTATTTTTATTTATCTTTAATGTTCACTTATTTTTTGAGAGCTAGAGAGACAGAGAGTGAGTGTGGGAGGGGCAGAGAGAGAGACAGAGAGAGGGAGACACAGAATCTGAAGCAGGCTCCGGGCTCCGAGTTGTCAGCACAGAGCCCGACATGGGGCTGGAACTCACAGACCATGAGATCATGACCTGAGCCAAAGTTGGACGCTCAACAGACTGAGCCACCCGGGCACCCCTTGATCAAAATTTAAATGTGCATACACATTGATCCAGAAATTCCATTGTTGATGCACACAGATTAATGAACATGTTCATTAACAAGAAAATAGTTAAATCAGCTGGGATTTAGCCATTCTATGGAATATAAAGAAGCCATTAAGAAGAATGAGATCAATGTGTACAGACACAGAACAATCTTCCATGGGTATCATTAAGTGAAAGAAGAAAATATGTGCAGTCTATATGGGACACTCATATTCACACATCTGGAATGTGCTCAGTGCCAGGGGGAAGAGCAGGATTGGGAGAAGAGGTACACTCACTTGGGTGATGGCAGAATTTTTTTTAACTGCTGTTTAAAATCTTCTATTTCTACTACTCATTTTTAAGCTCTGTGAAGGAAGGAAACTTGGCTTTCTCATTGGTGGCTGTACCCAGCCAGCACACTGGTGTTCAGTGAATACATGTTGAGTGAAAAAGAATTAATGCCACTTAAAAAACTACAATGGAAACCATCAGGGAAACAAAAACGCTGTACCATTAAGGATGTTTACTGTGGTGTTAATTATCAAAACAAAAAGTCAGAAGCAACCTGATTTAGTAAGATACATTGGTATGGTATACCCTCTTAAAGTCATTAAAAATAATGCCATTAAAATAATATCTCAGGAAATGCAGAGTGTTCAGAATATCCTAATAAGCCAAAATAGCAAGTCATAAATCAGCATGTTAAATATTGTTAACATATACAAATATTTATATATTCAGATAAAAATACTGGAAGGACACACACCAAAAAAATTTACGATGTTCATTATCTGGGTTATTGTTTATGGATAACTTTTTGTTTCTTCTTATCCCCACCCCTTTCAGTTATGCAATGATTATACATTACTTTTGTAAATAGAAAAAATAGAAATACAGCTCTGCAGTTAGATTTTTGAAAGTTTTCTTTCTGAATGCCTCTAGAAGCAGCCCTTGACTTACAGATGTTGATTCTGTGTATTTGACTATAATATGCAACTTGTCTGTTCATATCTTAGCCATTGACGCCCCAAAACTCCTTTCTGTGTGCTGAATTCAGACTTTCCAATATTAAGGGACATTTTGAGCAATTGTAATTTAACTCTCTGGGAAGGGAACCACCCTTTTAAGACATTAGTCTATTATTTGCCTTTTATACATTTGAATTCCATACATGTTTTCAGGAATAAACTGTGTTTGAAAGTACACAATTGTGTTTTAGTGCCTGATATATTTTGTTACCCTTATTTAGAGAGAAGCAGATGGCTGCTTCTGGTAGTTCCTCTCATGCTCAAGACAGTATGAGACCCATTTATTCACTGGAGCCTTCTTTAGGCTACAGACATTTCTTTAGTCCTCTGTCTCTGAGCTCCAAAGAAAGACATGGATAATCTAGAAAGAATACTGGCTCAAATCAGAATCCTCTCCTAGTTGAGGTTTTAACAGTAAGAAGTTGGGCGGCAAATAGTTAGTTGGCATTGGGGTTGGGCTTCTGAGGAGGGGGTTTAGTCTAGGAAGGTGATCGCAGGGTTATAGCTGCATAATCACATCATTAAACTTCCATCTGATATTATTGAAAACAAAGTCATTATTATGATTCTTTAACAGTCTCAAGCCTGAAAACCACTCATAGTCTAATTCAATAAATAAGCTACTTAAGTATATAGAAAGTCACAAGGAAGAACAGATTTTCTGTCATATTAGCAAATTTGATTTTCATTAATGCAAGATGAATGTCTTCTATGAAACACTTTCATATCATATTAATGACATGATAGCAAACAGCATTTGCGGGTTGCTAGGCAACACGAGGACCCTCTAATGATCTCCTCTGTACTCGAGAGGCCACAGAGGGAAGATGCCAGAGCTGTGAGGATATTTCCCATTTCTTGGCAACTGTTTCTGCTGGAAGACCACTGTAGGGCTGGGAGGGAAGGTAATTCATGGTGCCATTTACCACGGCAAATACACCTCTTCACTCTTCCCTCCTTTTCATTGCCTTACTATGTGGGAGAGCAAGACCTGAGAACTTGGCTCAAATATAAGAGGTCAAGAGTTCTCAATCCATGTGCCTCCCCGCCAGCCGCTTAGGGAGGAAACAGGCTGCTGCAACACCCAAACAAGAAATGTAGTGAACACCTTGAGGGTTGTTTGCCAAGCCATAGTTTGCTGTGATCTGCTCCACTCTTTGCTGTCCCTACTTCCCTGAGGGGTAGGTCCCCAGCAGTCATGCTGTGAGTTCATGATTCCATGCAGCAGAGACAGTCATCTGATCCATGCATTGGATACTGATGTGCAACAACCACCCCCAAATTTGGTGGCATTGAGAAAAAGCCATTTTATTACGCTCATGATGGCTCTGTTCTGCTCTGTGACTGCAGGGGCTTCAGATGGGAAAACAAATGCCTCGGGCCACTTGGATGGCTGGGGGCCAGAATCATCTGAAGGCTTCTTCGCACACGTGTCTGGCACCTGGGCTGGGATGATGTGAAGGCTTGGCTCACCTGGAACTCTTGCTAGAGTGTTTACATGGTCTCTCCACAGGGCTTGGGCTTCCTCACAGCATGGCAGCCCGAGGATGGTTGAACTTTTTATTATGACAGGTCAGGATGTTCCAGCAAACAAGTCAGAAACTGTGTGGCCTTCTATAACACATTATTATGCAGAATTTTAAAATATGTTTAAAAAAATTAAAAGAATGATTTAAAAATAATTTTAAAATATGCTCAAGGGCATTATGCTAAAGAAAATAAGTCAGAGAGACAAGTACTGTATGGTCTCTCTTGTATGTGGAATCTCAAAATGAGACAAGGTAAAATATCAAGCTCACCAACATGGAGAACATATCGATGGTTGCCAGAGGCAGAGGGCAAGGGCTGGTGGAATTCAGTGACCTGTTTTTGTTTGTTTGTTTGTTTGTTTTTTAGTTTAAATTGTTTCTTTTTTAAGTGTTTAAAGGTTTGTTATTTTTAGAGAGAGAGAATGTGAGCGTAAGTGAGAGAGGGGCAGAGAGGAGACGGAGAGAGAATCCCAAGCAGGACTGGTGTGGGGCTCTATCTCATGAACCGTGAGATTATGACCTAAACTGAAGTCAAGAGTTGGACTCTTAACCGACTGAGACACCCAGACACCTCTAAATACATTGGTTTTAAAAAAGAAAAGGAAAATATTTAAATTATAAGGATAGCACACTAAAATTTTTTTAAAAATTGAAAAATTAAAAAAAGAAGGATAGCATACTGAACTCCCATTACCCATCACCAAGTTTGGATAGTTACTAACCAACCCATGGCCAATCTTGTGTCACCTCTACCTCCATATACTCTTCTTTTTCCTGGGTTATTTTAAAGCAAATCCCAGTCAATTTGTATCTCTAAAAGATAAGGATTCTGTTTTAAAAATACATATATAACTGCAATGCTGTCTTTACATGTAAAAATTAATAATTTATTAACATCATCAAATATCCAGTCTTCAAATTTTCAATAAAGTCAGATATGGCATGATTCCTTTTTTTTTTACAGCTTATTTGAAATCAGGATCAAAATAAGATGATATGTTTTTAGAATCTGTTTTAATCCACAGGCTCCCCTCCAACTTGGTTTCATTTCTTGCAATCTATTTGTTGGACTCAGACTGTTTCTCACACTCTGAATTTTTTGGACTGCAGCCCCTTGATACTGTTTAACATATTCCTCTATCTCCTCTATTTCCTACAGATTGGTGGTGGATCTAAGGTCCTGGTCAGACTCAGGTTGGAATTTTTTTTCAAGGCAGTGCTTTCCAAACAACGAAGCACATAGTATCAGTATCTGGTTGTCTTCTCCATGTAAACACCTCTGCTCTTTAACCCACTAGGAGTTGCAAAAAAGTGATGCTTTAATGACCCCATCCGTCCTTCATTTACGAGCAGTGACAGTTTTATCTTTGTGGCATTTCCTTGATGGGTGGCCATAGAATTATTGTTCGAAATCATTTCCTTTCAGGAGTTTGAAGACATTGCCCTGTGGTCTCTTAGGTTCTGAGATTGCTATTGAAAAACCTGATGCCATTTTCATTCTATTCCTTTCTAAGTGACACGTTTTACTCACTAGATTTGAGGAGCTTCTCATTATCCCTCATATTCTTGAATTTCATGATAGAACACCTTTCAGCTATTGGTCATTTATTGGGAGATTTTTTGACCTGAAGACTGAGGTCTTTCAGTTCTTGGAATTTTGTCTTCTATTGTGTGCCTTTAAAAGACTCCTACACTCTATTTTCTCTGCTCTCTTTCTGGAATTCTCGCTAGTCAGATAGGGGCCTTGTTCTCTTTTTTCATGACATTTCCTTGACCATCTGTCAATCCCTCCAACTCTTGGCTGCTGCCATCCTAGACTGGGGCTCTCACCCAATTTCTTCTCCTTTTAGCCCCACACCTCACACTTTCCCTCTGTTGGATCTGGGGTTCCCACATCTGGAATCTGTCCAGGTTGCATTTTCCAGAGAAAAACCTCCCCTATGGTCAAGAGAGAGGGAGGAGCAGGAGGGTGGGTGGAGGCATATTATTTACTTTAAATCTCTGTTTGCAATCTCTATCAAAATAACACCAACATTCTTCACGGAGCTAGAACAAACAATCCTAAAATTTGTATGGAACCAGAAAAGACCCCGAATAGCCAAAGCAATCTGGAAAAAGAAAACCAAAGCAAGAGGCATCACAATTCCAGACTTCACGCTGTATTACAAAGCTATAATCATCAAGACAGTATAGTACTGGCACAAGACCAGACACTCAGATCAATGGAACAGAACAGAGAACCCAGAAATGGACCCACAAATGTATGGCCAACTAATATTTGACAAAGCAGGAAAGAATATCCAATGAAATAAAGACAGTCTCTTCAGCAAGTGGTGCTGGGAAATCTTCATGCAGAAGAATGAACCTGGACCACTTTCTTAAACCATACACAAAAATAAACTCAAAGTGGATGAAAGACCTCAGTGTAAGACAGGAAGCCATCAAGATCCTCGAGGAGAAAGCAAGCAAAATCCTCTTTGATCTTGGCCGCAGCAATTTCTTATTCAACATGTCTCCAGAGGCAAGAGAAACAAAAGCAAAAATGAACTATTGGGGCCTCATCAAAATAAAAAGCTTCTGCACAGTGAAGGAAACAATCAGCAAAACTAAAAGGCAACTGATGGAATGGGAGAAGATATTTGCAAATGACATATCAGATAAAGGGTTAGTATCCAAAATCTACAAAGAACTTCTCAAACTCAACACCCAAAAAACAAATAATCCAGTGAAGAAATGGGCAAAAGACATGAATAGACACTTTTCCAAAGAAGACATCCAAATGGCCAACTGACACATGAAAAAATGCTCAACATCACTCATCATCAGGGAAATACAAATCAAAACCACAATGAGATACCACCTCACACCTGTCAGAATGGCTAATGTTAACAACTCAGGCAACAACAGATGTTGGTGAGGATGCAGAGAAAAGAGGATCTCTTTTGCATTGTTGGTGGCAATGCAAGCTGGTGCAGCCACTCTGGTAAATAGTATGGAGGTTCCTCAAAAAACTAAAAATAGAACTACCCTACGACCCAACAATTGCACTAGTAGGCATTTATCCATGGGATACAGGTGTGCTGTTTTGAAGAGACACATGCACCCCAATGTTTATAGCAGCGCTATTGACAATAGCCAAAGTATGGAAAGAACCCAAATGTCCATCGATGGATGAATGGATAAAGAAGATGTGATATATATATATATATATATATATATATATATACACACACACACACACACACACACACATCTATATATACACACACATCTATATATACACACACACACACAATGGAGTATTACTTGGCAATCAAAAAGAATGAAATCTTGCCATTTGCAACTATGTGGATGGAACTAGAGGGTATTAGGCTAAGCCTTGAAATTAGTCAGTCTAAGAAAGACAAATATTATATGACTTCACTCATATGAGGAATTTAAGATACAAAACAGATGAATACAAGGGAAGGGAAGCAAAAATAATATAAAAACAGGGAGGGGGACAAAACAGAAGAGATTCTTTTTTTTCTTTTTTTAGTTTTTTTTTTCTTACATTTATTTATTTTTGAGAGACAGAGAGAGACAGCATGGGCAGGGGAGGGGCAGAGAGAGAGGCAGACACAGAATCAGAAGTAGGCTCCAGGCTCTGAGCTGTCAGCACAGATGCGGGGCTTGAACCCACAAACTGTGAGATCATGACCTTAGCCGAAGTCAGATGCCCAACTGATTGAGTCACCCAGGCGCCCCAAGAGATTCTTAAATATAGAGAACAAACAGAGGGTTACTGGAGGGGTTGAGGGAGGGGGGGATGGGCTAAATGGGTAGGGGGCACTAAGGAATCTACTCCTGAAATCATTGTTGCACTACATGCTAACTTGGATGTAACTGAACAAACAAGCAAATAAATAAATAAATAAATAATCTGCCTGGTTTTCAGTTCTGTGTCTCATACCAGCCTTCTGTCATCATTTGTGTCTCCCAGGGTTCCCTCTATAGGCACTTAAGTTGCAGCTCTTTCTGCTCTGCTCCAGTAAGCTTCGCAAAATAAGTTGTCATCTCTCATCCACCGGCATCTCTCCAGTTTTATTTCTCCTTATGGGTAGATTTGTACATTTCTTTTCTTGTTTCGTTCTCATTTTATGGGGGCTTCAGGAGGGAGAACAGGTAAACTTGTATGCTCAGTCTGCCATATTCAACCAGAAGCCCCTAAATTATTTTTCAATATATTCATAAATGGCCAGCCTTCTCGCCAACCTTTGATCCAAACTGAACCTAATGGAATCCTAATTCTGAGATAAATTTATTGGAAACTGCCTCTCGATTAGCCTGACTTATTTGTTCCCATGGATTTGGGGGTGCTTGGCATAATAGTAAAAAAGAAGCTGCATTCATGAGTTTCATCATTTTTTGTTAGTGTGTTCCCTGTCCTCCCAAGGAAACAGAGCCTCGGGTAAGGATTAAGTGTTAATGTTTTATTTGGGAGGTATAACCCAAAAGCAGTCAGAGTAAGAGAAGGGGAATGGAAATCCTGAAAGATGGGGAGCAATGCAGAATTATGCACTATGTGCACCTACTCAGTCCTGCAGGACGTCTCTGGATGGGGTATATGGAGATACTGGGTCCTGGGACAGTCTATCAGAGGCAGGAGAAGGGGATTTATCTTTTCTGGCTCCCTCCTCTCCATAGAGAATTAGGTCCCCCCACTTCTGCCTCGCATCACACAACCTCTTTGATAGTTGCTTGGGAAGCCAGATCCTATGGTCTGTGGCCCAGGGATTTATCCAAGTCTACAAATGGACGGAGGAGCTGGAACCCAGGTTCGAGGGGCGGGGGGGGGGGGGGGTGGGGATGGTGAGGCTGGGAGAGGCTAAGGTCGTGTGCCTCGGGGCTGGGGCATGCCATGCTGATCGTCTGAATGGATGGGCTCATTTTAGGAGCCAGAACACTCTGAGTTCTTCTTCAGGAATGTTTCAAAGTGGCACTAGGAAAGAGAGGCCCCTACTCTCTAAATACAAAACTATGAGGTGTATGTGCCTAGGGCTTCCTGTGACTTTTGACCTAGGGGGATGCCAGTCTGAGAGAAGGAAACCAACATACAGGGACAAGAAGCCGAATTCTGACGGGGTTTCAAATTCTGGCTCTGGGAGGCCCTGGCTCTGGTGCCAACAGCCCTGCCCTGGGTATAATTTTGTGGGACGTCCTGGTCTCTTCTGGGATTTCTCTGCGTCTGAGCTGGGCTTCTGTCACATGCAGACAGAGGTTTCCAACTGATGATTATGACCAGGAAGAATCAACAAAGCCTTTTAAAAAACCTTTTATCCACTAACAACTTGAAATAAATGTTTTTTTTTAACCCTGAAATTAAAAATGGTTTTCCACTGCAACTATCTTTCTACTTAGAGCGCTATGGGCTGACCTGTTGCAATAAAGACCTAGGTTAGCTCTTTGGCCCTGTACGTAATTGGAGAAATCAGGGTGGGGTTATATCAGTTTATATATTAAACCCTTGCCAGGACCCCGGCAGCCTTGGATCCTGCATCTGGAAAGATCCACTTGCAGATCTGTCCAGAGGGCAATAATTGACCGAATGAACAGCCTTCTAGGGTGAACCGTAGAGGGTTGAATTCAGGGGCCTGGCAAGCCCAGCAGATCCCTGGTGGAGAGTCTGTGTTAATATCCTGAATGAATCCTAGCTTTGTTCAATTATCACGTGCAGGAAGCCTACAGCTTGCAGGCGCTGCTTGTCAGCTGGGGCTGCTAGTGGCTGGGAACTAATCATTAAGCCTGCCACAGAGCAGAGAAGCCACCTCCCAGCAGCCTCGCGGCCTCCAGCGTGGTATATATTTTCCTATTTCACTTGGATTTGCTCCTAATGATTGAACTATAGATTATTAATGCTGCGAGCCTCCAGGATCCCAGCGTGACTGTGCTGGGTTCTATTCTGCCCTCGGAGCCTGCAGCACGTAGCCTGGCCTGGCAGACAGTGCTTCGGCAGCTGTCGGAGCCGCTGGGGCCAAGACAGTGCCGTGGGATCCAAACAGCGGCTCCTATTAGCAGCTGCGGGGGCATCGTTGGTGGCATTTGGTGCTGTCTTCTCCCCAAATTACCAGATAGAGGGAATAATAAGTCACAAAACACAGCTCAGGGTTTGCTGGGTGGGTGACAAAGAGTGTCTGTAGAGCAAAGGAAAGGTGTCTGGGGCCATGCTGGGGCTCTGCCATCTGTCGCTCGGCAGAGCTGTCCTGAGTGATTGCCGGGCAGCGTGCACACAGCCAGGTCTGGGGGTGCACAGGGCATGTGGCAGCGCGACCCCAGGGCTCTTGCAGAAGCATAGCCCTGTGACCTTTTTGTGGAGTATGTCCTCCAGGGCAGGCTCTGAGCCACATCTTTCCTGTTCATCAGCTCGTGAGGCCTTCGCAGAGACCCAAGAAGCAATTAGGAGCCCCCTTTCACAGGTAAGGGAAACAGAGGAATGGAGTGGCCTGGCAGGTGAGGCAGCACTGGCTGGCAAGGTCCAAAGGACCTCCCCTGGGTATGTCTTCTGAGGAGTGCACTCTCCCTTCGCATGTTAGCACCTCCGGTGAGAACCAGGAGAGTCCCTTTATGCCCCAGTAAGGAACCTGAGACCGGTGTGATGTCAGGAGCAGGGGCTGAACCAAGGATTGGTTGACATGGAGGTCATTCCCAAGGTGGCTGAAAGGGAGTGCCCAGTAGCCCTTGGAAACAGCAAAATCCTCTGCCTGAGTGCATGGCAGCCCAGTGAACTGTGAGGAGACAAGGCAGCACCAAACTTCAAGTGTAAATCTTACTTTGCACCAGGCTGTCATAACAAAATACCACAGACTGGTATTAAACAACAATGTATTTCTCACAGTTCTGGAGGCTGGAAGTTCAAGATCAGTGTGCCATGGTTTCCAGGTTTCGACGGTTGTTGGTTTCTGGCAAGACTTCTCCTCCTGGCTTGTAGATGGCTGGCTGTCTTTTCATTGTGTCCTCACATGAAGGAGAGAGAGAGAGAGATCTCTCTTTTCCTCATCTTATAAGACTACAGTCCTACTAAATAAGGGCCGCACCCTTATGACCTCATTTAACCTTCATTACCTCTTGAAGACCATATCTCCAGATAGTCACACTGGGGATTAGGGTTCCAACATATGAATTCTGGGAGGATATGATTCAGTCTATAGCACTGGGGTTATAGTGGGGTTATCAACTGGGAGAGACCAACAGAAAAGTTTAAACAGGGTAAGATTAGAGAACGATTCAGAGATGGTGGCTGGGGGGGGTGGGATATGGTGGTCTTTATAATACGAGGGAGTGTTAAGCCATGTATTAGGTTGGAGATGTTATATAATATGTAATAAATGTGTACTAAAATATGAAAAAAATATTCAGTACTTTAAAGGTGTTGTCCCACTGACTTCTCACTTGCATTGTTTCTGATGAGGAATCTGTTGTCATTCTTGTATTTAGTTCTGTTTTCTCTTTTTGCTTTTCAGACTTTCATCATTGGTTTTGAGCAAATGTGACTGTGACACAACTTGGTATAATGTTTTTCATGCTTGAGATTCACTGAGCTTCTTTGCTTTGTGAGTTTATAGTTTATATCAAATTTGAAAAAAAAAAGTCATTAAATCTTCAGGCCATTTGAAGTTGTCCTATAGCTCACTGACACTCTGTTCATAGTTTTAAATTCTCATTTTTCTCTTTGCATACCATTTTGGGTAGTTTCAACCGTTATGTATTCAAGCTCACTACTCTTTTCTTCAGCAAGGTCTAATCTTCATTAATCCCATCCAATGTAGTTTTTCATCTCAGACATCATGGTTTTCATTTCTAGCAGTTTGATTTGGGTCTTACAGATACCTTCTTTGTCTCTACTTAACTTTTTGAACATGTGCAACAGAACTATAGTAACTTTTAATATGCTTGTCTGTTAACTTTGACATTTGTGTCAGTTCTGGGTTGGTTTCAATTGATTGGTTTTCCTCTTCGTGATAGGCTGTATTTTCCCACTTCTTTGGATGCCTGTTGGTTTTTCTCACTACTGAGCGGAGACCATTGTGTGTACTCCACCCACTGCCCCATGAATCTGGAGCTTTTCCAAGCTGGCTTGTGGGAACAGGCCTGTGTATGCACCAGGTACTGTGACCTTTAATCCTTTTGAGTGGTTCTTTCTGAACTTTGGGTAGTTTCCTCATCTGCAAGCACTGCTGAGTACTCGACTGGATTCTCAAGGGGGGCCTCCCACAGATCTCCATGGTGGTCTTTCTGCAGCTCTCTCCTCCCCAGGATCCTGTACTGAGAATTCCAACAACCTTGCCCCCCCCTCCCTCTCCAGACTCACAGCTCCATTCCTTAATGCAGGGGTTCACTGGGTTCCACCCCTTGCCTAGGCCCCCAAACTCTCTCAAGGCAGCAAATGTATTAAATGCAGGGTGCACCTTATGGGCTTCCAGTCTCTCAGAGTTCATTGTCTTTCATTGCCTTATATTCAGTATCCTTTTATTTATTTTATTTTTTTTACATTTTGTGCAGTTTTTAGTTGTTTCAAGTGAAAGGGTAAATCTACTTTCCAAATAATTTTTTCTCTATTTTATTTTATTTTTTACATGTTTTATTTGAGTATAAATATACTCAAATAAAGTATAAAGTATATACTTTATATAGTATACTCTATAAAGTATATACTTTATAAACTATAAAGACTTTAAAAAAATGGAATGCCACAACATCTGCTCCTACAATTTTGGATAAGGGCTCATTGATCTGTGTATAATTAGGGCAAAGTTCATCCTTATTGACACTGGCATAAACCCAAATTTTAAAAATTTTATTTATTTAGTTTTTAATGTTTATTTACTTTTGAGAGAGACAGGGGAGGGGCAGAGAGAGGGAGGGAGGCTCCAGGCTCCACAATGTCAGCACAGAGCTTGATGCAGGGCTTGAACCCAAAACCGTGATATCATGACCTGAGCTGAAGTCAGACGCTTCACCGACTGAACTACGCAGGTACCTCTGAGGCATAAACCCACATTTTAAGTGGCTTCTTGATCACTTTGCAATCTGGGGGACAGACTTCTGGTAAGTTTGATTAGCTTGTTATTGGAGATATTGTAGACTAGCTCAGCCAGCTGTATCTCAGACCCTTTGTAGCATGACTTACCTAAACTATCACAGGCAGGAAAGTGAAAGACTATGTTCCCCAAACAGTGGAAACTTGGGTTCTACATGGGACTGGGTCTAGAGTCTGGGTTCTATGTGGGTCAAGCTTCCTCCAAAAAGACACCTTCATGTAAGACTTGAAGGTGGATGTGGACACCATGAAGTGGAGACCCTGCTTCCACTATTCTCCTTGGTTTTCCTGCCAAGCCTGGTTATGGTGTTGTTTCACATTAGCTGTAGCAGAATCATATAGGCAGTAAAAAGGCAGGACTTAGGGTACCCATTTTGCTGATGTAGACTGTGGCAGAGGGTGTGGTCATGGAGCTGGTCCTCACTGTGGCAGAGGTCGGCCAGGTATGCAAAGCCATTTTCTAAAATTTTCCTGGAAGTCAGATTAAAGCCTTCTCTAGCCCATTTAAGAAATTTTTATAAACTACCCACAACTAGCAGTACCTTGCTTCCTGTCTGAACCAGCCAGACAGGATTCTGTTGTCTGCAACTGAACTCTGATAGGTTAATCATTGTATATATTCATAATGAGGCTGGCAAGGAGCCTGTCTGAGGTGTAGGAGACATTGGCTCTGCCATTTCCAGGTTCACTCATGCATGCTTTACCAGGATTTTCAACTTGTGGTTTCTTTGGACGAGTTCTTTTAAATGATCTTGTCCATTTTGTGGAGGTTGGTTCAGTTAAAACCATATAGTATCTGTAAATCCACAGAACCAGATACACAAAAGCTATAGTCCATTCCCAAGTTTGCTAATAAGGTTGATCCCTCTATGCCATGACATCTCCCTGCAGCTCTGGCTGTGTTGAGTCCATGTAGGGCACACATCTGTCTTTCACCTGACCCAAGAGGATGCCGCTCGGTATCTGTGCTTCGAATACTAATAAAGTGTGATTCCTCTCTATTAAAAAAAAATAAGGGGGGGCGCCTGGGTGGCTCAGTCGGTTAAGCGTCCGACTTCGGCTCAGGTCATGATCTCGCGGTCCGTGAGTTCGAGCCCCGCCTCAGGCTCTGGGCTGATGGCTCAGAGCCTGGAGCCTGCTTCCGATTCTGTGTCTCCCTCTCTCTCTGACCCTCCCCCGTTCATGCTCTGTCTCTCTCTGTCTCAAAAATAAATAAACTTAAAAAAAAAAAAATAAAGGGCACCTGGGTGGCTCAGTTGGTTAGGCGTCGACTTAGGCTCAGGTCATGATCTCACAGTTCGTAGGTTTGAGCCCCGCGTTGGGCTCTGTGCTGACAGCTCAGATCCTGGAGCCTGCTTCGGATTCTGTGTCTCCCTCTCTATCTGCCCCTCCCCTGCTCAAAATCTCTCTCTCTCTCTCTCTCTTTCTCTCAAAAATCATTAAAAATAAATGAAAAAATAAAAACACGAATAGAGGTTCTAATATTTTCTTCCTACACACATGAATTATTATCTCGGGCATCTTCTGCAGTATTTTGTTAGAGAAGAAAAATTATCTTCATGTTCTATGCAAGTGCTTTCTCTAAAGGATGTCTCTGCACAATGGAAAACGTATTCCTCTTGTCCCTGTATAAAGGGATTCTAGAGTCAAGGGACTGTAGTTCCAGTGTTATTGACACTAGTATTTTGGTTGTGACCCATGGCAAGCCCTGCCACTATGGGTTTCTCATTTCTGAGGTGAGTGTGCTGGTCTGCAGTGAAGGTCTTTCTGAGCACCTAGGTTCCAAGAGTGGCAAGTTGTGCTGTCTATGAAGTCGTGTACGTCTTAATTCTAGGAGCTAGTGGCAGTGATCCTTCAGCTCTTCTCATCTCAAATAGCTTCCTCATCTGAAACAAGCTCTAGGCAGTGGGATTAGGTATGGGTTTTGTATTCTATTTAGCTTGTAAAATATTTTTCTAAATTTTCTTTTTTTAATTTTTAATTTTAATTTTAAGTTTATTTATCTTGAGAGAGTGTGTGAGCAGGGGAGGGGCAGAGAGAGCGGGAAAAACAGAATCCCAAACAGGCTCTGCACTGTCAGTGCAGCGTCCAACACAGGACTCAAACTCACGAACTGTGGGACCATGACCTGAACAGAAGTCAAGAGTTGGATGCTTAACAAATGAGCCACCCAGGCACCCTTCTAAATTTTCTATGATAAGCATGTGTTGGTTTTGTAATGGAAAATACTAAAAAGTAAACAAATATGTACAAAATAATCCTTAAAAAGAAACATAAAAAGATCCAGGCTTAGAAGGAAAGGAATGAGAATGTTTCATGCATGATGGCTCCGTGCTGGCCAGTTGGCTTCAAAGCATCTTTTTGCAATTGTTAGTTTGCCATAAAAAATTCAGGAAGACAGGCCAGTTTCTTCTCATGGTTCAGTAGAGTGAAAACATGATTTCTGAAATGTATTTATTTTAACAATTCCAGTAACAACAGAAGAACTCAGTTGCTTCCTGGAGCTTAGTAAAGAGGCATTTAACTAAAGCAATTTAGTAGCCTTGTAGATAACCACTGGCTCACCTATTATTTTATACTCATAAATAATAACCTTGGACCAACATGCTGCCAGATAAGGAGAAGGAAATCTATGAAGAACTTTAACTCCTGCAGCAAAATTTTGAAAAGCAAAGTGACATTACAAAGATGCTCAGAGGGACATAAGTCAGTTCTGAACATACCAATCAGATCCCCTGAACCCCACACCAAGACCTGCAATCTGATAACATGATAGGATGTTCGTAATTGAGACTGTCATGCATACCTAGTAAGGAAGTGGCAGGCTGGCTGGGGCTTGGCCAGCTGGGCTGTCCACAAGAATAAATGGGTAGGAAGGACATATGTGGTGCCCCTTGCTTTGCCCAAACTGTGACCAAATACCCCAGAGAGTTTGCCTGCTTTATCCCTTCTCCCATGCTGCCATCTCTCTCCATCTGTTCACCTTTGGCATGTGATCTGGGGAGAATTTTCTGCCCAGTTGAACACAGGGCAGAAGTTGGTATAGACAGAAATCACTTCCTCCTTCTACTTACTGGGCCTTCACTGAGCACCCATTGTTAGTACCATATCTGTACGTCAGGGGCTCACAACCAAATGGGGCTGGTGATTACCATTTTAGGAAAGGATTTCCACAGATAGGCCCAACACTGCCAATTACAAATTCCATGAATGTGACTGGTCTATAGTATCACTGTCCAACAACTTTTTGCAATGATGGAAATCATGTATTCTGTGCTGTGCAGTGTGGTAGCCACTAGCCACATGTGAAATACGGCAGGTATGACTGCAGTACTAAACTTCTAATTGTACTTAATCCTTTTACCCATAAAATTTAAATAGTCACATCTGACAATTGTCTATCCTTTTGGAAGGTGCGTGTCTAAGGTGTCTGAGACTCTTGACAATGTGTGGAACAATTTTCCAAAGCAATTTTTGAAACTACATCATATTAGATTCTCCACCTTCTTTGTAATTCAAATAATCCATAGCTTCAATTTTAAATGATATTCCAAACCTATTTGGTTGCTTTTGGTACAAGTGGTTTGAAATGAAATGTCTTTAAGTGTTGCTAATATAGAAACATCGGATCCATTCCTTTACTATAAAGTACCCTGGGAGGTACGCTATTGAGTCCAGTCTTCATACATTACTGATTGAATTACTGATTGAAAGCACCTGATTTCACACTTATTTAATTCTTGATAATGACCTCTCCCTGAGACATTTTGTCCCCCTGAGACAAAGAATATGAAATCTCATAGGTGCCTCCAAATACATAATTTTAAAAATAAAATATAGCAAGTGTATACATTAATTCAATTTGAAAACATTTGTTAACTTGAATTTTTAAAAGAAACACTAAATTTTCCTAGATTTAAAATAATTTTGGAGGGATAAGGAATATTGCATAAAAGGCTGAAAGTATCTTCCTTTCCATAAAGGCTAATATGGACTTGTAGCAAACACGAAACCTTGAACTAAATTATAGTACAACACTTTGCACTTTTATCGTACTTTACATTTTAAAATACATTCACATCACCATCTACTTTTACCTTGTGATGTGGGAAGATTTATCATAAATAATATCTCTACTTCATAGATGAGGAAATTGATGCTCAGTGAGGTAAGATGGCTTGCCCAAGTTCACAAAGCTAATAAGCATCAGTGCAAGAATTGAACCTTCTGTCCTAGCCTAGTGTCCTTTGCACTCTAAGGAAAGAGGAGTAACAATTCACTTGTAAGCACTGTCAGAATTTTGAACTAAATTCTCTTAGAATATATACCAAGACCACACAGGTACAGCATGACAAAGATGGTGGCCAGCGGAATGGCTATGGAGTAGGGGCTACAGATAACTTGTAGATGGCTGTGGTGACCTTTCCACAAGACATTTCCTTGTTTTTATAAAGCTTGGTGAAAAGTTTGAATTTTTTTATTTTTTATTTTTCATTTTTTTAATGTTTATTCAGTTTTGAGAGACAGAGACAGAGTGTGAGCAGGGGAGGGGCAGAGAGAGAGGGAGACACAGAATCTGAAGCAGGCTCCAGGCTCTGAGCTGTCATCTCAGAGCCCGATATGGGGCTCGAATTCACGAACCATGAGATCATGACCTGAGCAGAAGTTGGCTGCTTAACTGACTAAGCCACCCTGGTGCCCCAAAAGTTTGAATTTTTAAATAATATTGTATATTTAAATAATAATGTGGTCTAACAGACATGTATGTGAGTTATGTCTTACACTTTGCGAGATGTATTCATGTACAGTTCACATGCGGCACAGTCTTTTGGCATGCAGGGTCATCCCTGCACTGAAATTTGTCTCCCCAGGTATTAATATGTCATTTAAATATACACATTTCCTTTCAGATAACAAAAGCACTGGTTTTCTTTTATAGTAGGGAGACTATAAAGTTCTTCTGTTTTATGAGGTAATAATGGCCATTCGGAAGGGGTGCTACAAGGACTCTGGGAGTTCACATTGGACAAGGTGGGTAGAGAGATCTGGTAGAGTGATCCATTAATAAATGTGAGCTCCCACCCCTCATTTCCCATGCTAGATTGATGTTCGTGGGTACTGAGTTTGCTGGCTTTAAAGTCTCATGAATAAAAGCCTTTAACATTAAAAAAATCTTGGCCATGAGAAGGGGTACTCACTTCTCTTCTATTCATTCACAGGCAGTACCCTCAAGGCAAAGATTCTAACTAACATGAATGAGACTACAGCACTTGAAATAATAATTTATACCTTCCCATGAAAACCTAAGAGCTTTACCCCTAAGGTCAGGAATAAGACAAGGATGTCCACTCCCACCACTTTTATTCAACATAGTAGTGGGAAGTCCTAACCACAGCAATCAGACAAGAAAAGGAATAAAAGGCATACAATTGGTAAGGAAGAACTAAAACTTTTACTATTTGCAGATGGCAAGATACTATATAGAGAAAGCCTTAAAGACTACACCAAAAAACTGCCAGAACTGATAAATGAATTCAGTAAAGTCACAGGATATAAAATTAATGTATAGAAATCTGTTGCATTTCTATACACCAATAATGGAGTAGCAGTAAAAGAAATTAAGAAAGCAATCCCATTTATAATTGCACCCAAAATAATAAAATACCTAGGAATAAACTTAACCAAGGAGGTGAAAGACCTGTGTGCTCTGAAAATGCTGATGAAAGATATTGAAGAGGACACAAACCAACAGAAAGATATTCCATGCTCATGATTTGCGACAACCAATATCATTAAAATGTTCATACTACCTAAAGCAATCCCTACCCAAACACCAACAACATTTTTCACAGAAGTAGAATAATCCTAAAATTTGTATGGAACCACAAAAGATCCCAAATAGCCAAAGCAATCTTGAAAAAGAACAAAACTGAAGGTATCACAATCCCAGATTTCAATATATACTACAAAGCTGTAGTAATCAAAATGGTATGGTACTGCACAAAAATAGACCCATAGACCAATAGAACAGAATAGACAGCCCAGAAATAAATCCATCCTTTTATGGTCAGTTAATCTATGACAGGGGAGGCAAGAATATGCAATGGGAAAAAGATAGTCTCTTCAACATAATGTAGGGAAACTGGAAAGCTACATGCAAAAGAATGAAACTGGACCATTTTCTTACACCATACACAAAAATAAACTCAAAATGGATTAAAGACTGGGGGCGTTTGGGTGGCTTAGTCAGTTAAATGTCTGACTTCAGTTCAGGTAATGATCTCGAGGTTCGTGAGTTTGAGCCCCATGTCAGGCTCTGTGCTGACAGCTCAGAGCCTGGAGCCTGCTTCAGATTCTGTGTCTCCTTCTCTCTCTGCCCCTCCCCTGCTCATGCTGTATCTCTCAAAAATAAATAAACATTAAGAAAATTTTTTTAAAAAATGGATTAAAGACCTAAATTTAAGACCTGACACCATAAAATTCCTGGAAGAAAACATAGGCAGTAATCTACTTGACATCAGCTATAGAAACATTTTTCTAGATACATCTCCTTTGTCAAGGGTAACAAAAGCAAAATTAAACTATTGGGATTACAGCAAAATAAAAAAAAAAAAACTTTTGCACAGTGAAGGAAACCATCAAAAAATAAACATCAACAAAATAAAAAGGCAACTTACTGAAAGGGGGGAGCTATTTGCAAATGATATATTTGATAAGGGATTAATATCCAAAATATATAAAGAACTTATACTCGACACCAAAAAAAATCCAATTAAAAAGTGGGCAGAGGACATGAACAGACATTTTTTTTTTGAACAGACATTTTTATAA
This sequence comes from Panthera uncia, assembly GCF_023721935.1. NCBI lineage: Eukaryota > Metazoa > Chordata > Mammalia > Carnivora > Felidae > Panthera > Panthera uncia. The sequence continues at coordinate 44,377,279 of NW_026057578.1, read as the reverse complement.
AGAAGACATACAGATGGCCAACAGACATGAAAAAATGCTCAATATCACTCATCATCAGGGAAGTGCAAATCAAAACCACAAGGAGATATCACCTCACACCTGTCAGAATGGCTACAATAAAAAAAAAAGTCAAGAAACAGGGGCACCTGGGTGGCTCGGTTGGGTGTCCAACTTTTGATTTCAGCTCAGGTCATGATCTTGTGTTTTGTGGGATGGGCCACACGTTGGCACAGAGCCTCCTTGGGATTCTCTCTCCCCCCTTCCCCACTCTCTCTCTCTCCCAAAATAAATGAAGAAACATTTTTTTTAAAGTCAAATAATAACAAGTGTTGGCAAGGATATGGAGAAAAAGGAACCCTCAGATATTACTGGTGGGAATGCAAGCTGGTGTGGCCACTGTGGAAAACAGTACAGAAGTTCCTCAAGAAATTAAAAACAGAATTATCATATGACCCAGCAATTCTACTATTGGGTATTTACCCAAAGAAAATAAAAACACTGACTTGAAAAGATATACATACCCTTACATTTAGTGAAGCATTATTTACAATAGCTAAGATATAGAAGCAACCTATGTCCATCCATAGATGAATGGATAAATATGTGTTACATATATGTACAATGGAAGTAATGGGGATGTAATATACAACACAGAGAATACAGTCAATAATATTATAATAGCTTTGTATGGTGACAGACGGTAACTAGACTTAGTGTGGGGATGCTTTCATAACGTACAGAAATATCGAATCACTATGATGTACCCCTGAAACTAATAGGATATTGTATGTCAGTTGTACTTCAATAATAATAATGAAAAAAGCTCCATACTTTACACAAAGCTCTATGATGTTCATTACTTATAACATTCATTCTTGACTATGTGAATGGGTGTTTATTTTTCCTTCACATTATAATTTTTGGCATGCATATGTAAAGGGATGTCTGTTGGCTATAATTTTAGGATGGTTCAAACAAATCTCGCCTTTCATCCCAGGAAGGGTTAATTCTATGCAAATGTCACAGTGGGAAGGAGAGAAGTGGTATATACTAGAAAAAAACAAAAACAAAAACCCTAGTCAGAGCAATATTATGAATGAAAATGGACATATATTGTGTCACATGGAATTTGGTCCCCACATTGGTCTATAGCTCCAAACCTAAGACTGACTGTCTCAGTAACAAGGGATGTTCAAAAATGTGGGTTCAGCTTCACAGGCTATGTGATCGTATGAGAAACAGCACTGGGCAGGGAGCTGCCTGTTAGAGCAAGGGGGACAGGAGATGACCTGTGAGGAGCCCTGGACGGAGCGTGTGGGCACGGCCATTTGAAATCACCTTTAAGAGGGTGGAGAAAAGGACCAATTAAATGATCGGGAAGCAAAATGAAGAGAACGGACTTTGATTTCAGCAAATCATCTGAAAAAATAATTGTATTTATAAGGCTATCAAATGGAACTGCCATTTGCTGAAATGAAACAGACAAGCAGAAACACTTTAAGCAGTCCACAGAAAGGCAGGTGGGTGACTTGGTAAGTGGCCAACAGGAAAGTTTGCATTTTGGAAGAATGATTATCCAGCAATTTTTAGGTACATAGAAAGAAAAAATTGACAAGCTGCAGTGGGCAGTCATATTTCAAGGAATTCTGATAAGTCCGGAAAAACGGGCACCTAGAATTTAGTGTGTGACTTTCTGTTGGACACAGCACGAGGCCACTGACTACGGAGGGACAGAAAAACATTTAAGTCATGCTTAAATGACTATAATTGGAGCCTAATAAGTGAGTCAGGGGACAATGCGCATTGGCAGTGCCCTGCTTTACAGCTTCGGAGACAGAGACTGCGCAAGGCAGCTTTCCTGAGGGAGTAAGTTCGGGAGCTTCATAGTTCAAAAGGTAATGGCAGCCTTTTAAAGGGCTTGCTCAAATCCCATTTAGAATATTGTGCACAGCGGCACTTACCCACTAAAAATAGGCCATTCGAGTGTTCGGGGAAGTGTGGCGGGCGGCGGTGCTCACTGGAGGAGAGGGCCATGTGAGGGCAGCCTTTGAGAGCCGAGCATGTTAAGATGTGAAAAGAGGTGATTTAATCAAGGTTTGCGAGCATCTGATGGGCTCACACAAAGAAGCTAGGGCAAGACCTGTTCACGCCGTGAGGAAAAAAGGATGCTACAGGCTGTTAATTAATGCTGGAGGGTGGGGGGTGGTTCAGTAGGCAAGACCTTGTTTTTGCAGGGCCATCCAGAAGTGTGGTAAATGAAGATGAAGCAGTTAAGAAAGAAGGCGTGGGACATGCCTGGTTAGAGCCCCGCAGCAGAGACTTCTTGGGAAGCAGCCTCAGCCTTGCCTTTCCCCTCCATCCAGAGTCCCCCTTTTGTGACTGCTCACCACCCTCATGGAAGCTCCTTCTCCCTGCTGTGTCCCGAGGGAGGAACACTATCAGCAGGGTGCTCATTCTAAACACCGTCACGGGACTCAGCAGGCAGGGGACTGCGAGGCTTGCACATGCAACACTGCAGGACACAAGTGCTCATAAGGGGAAGAGTACATTCTAGTCACACATTTGTGACATGACTTTGACTGCTGAAATGAGCTCCATTCTTTCTCCAAAGTAGTAAAGCAATCAACTGATGAATTTGTATCTCTGTCTCATACACACACATACGTGTGCACACAGGCACACTCACGTACACACACAATCACTGGTGGTGGATTTGTTCTCTTCATTGTTAATGGTTTGTCCTGGCACTCCAAGCTGAAAACAAAGAATAAAGTATAGGTGGAATCCAAGCCAGCCTGGGCCCCAGACCCTCAGCTGCACCGCCGTCCTGTAGCAGCTGTCCAACCGTGTATCGTGGTGGGTGACTGCTCAGCCTCGTGCCTCCAAATGGCTCTAAGCAAGCTGCTCCACAGGCAGCCAGAGTCACTGCTTTGTGAGGCCTCAACTGCTATAGCATCTGGCCCTGTGGCTGCCACCATTCCCTCTGGCACCGCCAGTGCTCGCTCTGTGTTGGCCCTTGTTGGGGGTGAGAATAGGTTGGGGAAGTGGAGAGAAAGGATCCTGAGGGTTTCTTTGGACCCGAGGAGGAACCTGATCTTGACATCATGTCTGTCTTGCAGAAGACGGAGTGATTGGTTGACAGCTCCCGCAGCACGGAGGATGGTGCTCCCACATGCAGTAGACGGAAACTGGCCTGGATTGGAACAAGAGATATTGCTGCTGCTGTTGAGGTCAGGGAAACAATCGGTAATCATACTGCGGCCAAAATAAGCTAAACCATTTGCCCTGTCTGCTTGCAAAGAGCCTTGCCAGTCTGTCTGACAACAGACAGGGCAGGCAGCAGTGGGCCAAGAATTAGCACTGGGGCCTGGCAGTGTTTCATGGCACTTGAAAAGAATGTGGCCGCAGCTGCACATACATGCTAACACACGTATGGGAGTGACTGACGAGGCACGGCGATGCCCTTGATACATCACACTCACACATGATCAGTGACCTCGGATGATCAGCTACCATCTTCCTGCCCACCTTGCTTCTTTCTTACAGAGGTCAATTGGAACATCTTGATCTGGCACGTTCTAGGGTTTGTCTCATTTTGCCATCCCAAATATTCACTCTTTGCAAATCAAATTAACTTTTAAAATTATTACTATCATCAGTTAACAGCTGTGTCCCGACTAGTGGTCCCAAGCTTACCAAGTCTTTCTGTTTCAACACCACCTTCTTCTCAGGGAAAAACAAATCAGTCAGGGCTTTGAATTGCGTCAAATGTGAAAACATTTTCTTTTCAGAAAAGACCTTTAACATATTGATCCACATCACGTAAAAATTTTCTTTAATTATCAATTGATTCCCCTCCAATTCAAATATTTTGGGTAAGATTAAAGCAACAATAAAATCCTTTGCACAAGCTAAGGAACAAATGTGTTCGTTTTCTAAACACTTGTATTTTTCTTTATTAAAAAATTTTTTTAATGTTTATTTATTTTTGAGAGAGACAGAGACAGAGTATGAGCGGGGGTGGGGCAGAGAGAGAGGGAGACACAGAATCCAAAGTAGGTTCCAGGCTCTGAACTGTCAGCACAGAGTCCGACTCACAAACTGTGAGATCATGATCTGAGCTGAAGTCAGACGCTTAAGCGACTGAGCCACTTAGGCACTCTGTATTTTTCTTTATTTTAAATAAATATTGGAGTCAAGTCTACACAGATTTGAGGGAAAGCTTGTGATTAAGAAATTTGATACCTTAGTAGAGCCTCCTGGGTGGCTCAGATGGCTGGGCATCAGACTCCTGATTTCAGCTCAGGTCATTATCTCATGGTTTATGAAATCGAGCCCCACATCAGGCTCTGTGCTGACAGCATAGAGCCTCCTTGGGATTCTCCCTCTCTGCCCCTCCCTGCTTGCATTCTCTCTCTCTCAATCTCTCTCTCTCTCTCTCTGTCAAAATAAACATTAAAAAAATAATATGAAGAAATTTGACACTTTGCCAAATTTGATATTACACCAAAATATAATTTATAATTAAAAGCATATAGGAAGATATCCTCAAACACAAAAGATTTCAGGAAAAACAATAAAAATCCAAGCATGATAAAAATGTTTATTAGCAAGCCAGTAATAAAAAGAAACTTTTTTTTTTTTTTTTTGAAGTAGGTCCCATGGCCAGTGCAGAGCCCAGTGTGGGGCTTGAACTCATGACCCTGAGATCAAGACCTGAGCTGAGATCAAGAGTCAGACACTTAACCCACTAGCCACCCAGGTGTTCCCCAAAAGAAACTTTCTTATTTTGATAAAGGAATCCACAAAAATATGTATGGCAAATGTCATATACTTAATATTGAACACATTCCCTTTAAGATTAATAAGGCAAAGGTACCACCCCTCACGACTTCTGTCCTACCTTGTACTGCAAAGTTTACCTATTGTAGTAAATAGGAAAAAGATACAGAAGTGACAAAGATTGGAAAGGAAGAAACAAAACTGTAATTATTTGCAGATAATATAATTTTTCTGTGTGTAAAATCTAAAACAATATATAAATTATTTGAATAAATGAGGAAGTTTAGCAAATTTGCAGAAGTAAAATCATACCAAAAAAAAGTGTATTTCTATGCACTATATAGCAGCAATCAATAAGAAAATGATTATTTGACAGACTTAAAAATATAAAGCACTTTGGACTATATCAAATAAAAGTTATGAAAGCCATCATGGAGAAAATTTTAAATCCTTATTAAAAGATATTAAAGAGACCTAAATAAACTAAGACCTGTACTATGTTATATTATAACATATCGACTTAATATCAAAGATGTCACCTCTCACTGAATTGATCTAAGGTTCAATACATTTCCTATCAAATCCATGGGGCTTTTCATGGGGCTTCACAAGTTTACTATAAAACTACTGGAAGAGCAAAGGGACAAAAATATCCAAGGCACCCTGAAGAAGACAAACAGATTACATTAAAATCAAGAAGTTAATTTTAATTCTGTTAATTGACAACATAAAGTGAAAAGACAAGCTTCAAAATGTTAAAAATACATAACTGAGTTTCTATCCAGAGAATATAAACAACTCATATGGGTGAGTAAAAAGACAAACCAAAAGAAAAATGAACAAATATCACAAACAGGCATTTCCCAGAAACTATCATGAATGCCCCGAGAACAAATGAAAAGATACTGAGTTGTGTTACTAAACAGGGCAAGGAAATTAAAACCACAGGAGGATACCTTTTCACACCATCACAAAGGCCACATTTTATTTTTATTTTATAAGTTTATTTATTTTGAGAGAGAGAGTGCATGGGTGTGTGCAAATGGGGGAGGGACAGACAGAGTGGGAGAGAGAGAGAATCCCAAGTAGCCTCCATGCAGTCAGCACAAAGCCCAGTTCAGGGCTCGATCCCACCAATCTTGGGATCATTACTTGAGTCGAGATCAAGAGTCGGATGCTTACCTGACTGAGCCATCCAGGTACCCCACAAAGGCCACATTTTATTTTATTTTTTATTTTTATTTTTTAAAGTTTATCTTTTTATTTTGAGCAAGAGAACACATGTGGGCATGAATGGGGGAGGGGCCGAGAGAGAGGGAAAGAGAGAATTCCAAGCAGGCCTGGCTCTGTCAGTGTGGAGCCTGACATGGGGCTCAAACTCAACGACCCTGAGATCATGACCTGAACTGAAACCAAGAGTTGGATACTAAACCCGACTGAGCCACTCAGGTGCCCCATGAAGGCCACATTTTAAAGTCGAACAGTGCCACAGACTGACAAGACTGGAGGGAGTTTAAGTAGATACAACCAATTTGGGGAAAATTTCAGCACTATCTAGTACACCCAAGAGAAGTTCTCGCACATGAGGTGTGCCCAAAATGCCCACGGCATTGTTAGTAATGGCACCAAGCTGGGAACAATTTAAATATCAATCAATCAACAGATGAATGAACTAGGACAGTTGTATAAGGGAGTATTATACAGCAGGGAAAACAAATGGACTCCAGCTCCGTACATCACATGAATGGGCCTCAGAAATGGTGCTCCATGGAGTGTTGACTTTCTCTAGTTGGCCACAGAATCGATTTAAAAGTAAGCAAAACAAATTAATTTATTATTTGGAAGTCATATATATGTGGTACACCTTTAAAACAAGGGTTGGCCTGGCCCTTGCTTTGGTATGGAGTTTTATTGGGACACAGCCACATCCATTTGTTTACGTTTTGTCTGTGGCTGCTTTCACACTATAGCAGCAGAGTTGAGTACTTGTGATGAGGTTGTATGGCTCACAGAGCTGAAAATATTTACTACTTGGCCCTTTATAGAGAAAGTTTGCTGATCCCTGCTTTACAGGAAAGAAAGGGAATGGTTAACCAAATGTCAGGATAGTTGTTACTCCAAGGACACAGAATGGATGTGATGAGAGAGGGCTTCTAACATCCTGAAGTAAGGAATTATTAATGAAGGAATTATTAACATAGAATTCTAGTACTATTATCCCTTAAAGTGTACATACATGTTTTATATACTTTTTTGTTTGTATGATGTATTCTACAATTTAAAAATATCTTTAGGAGGAAAGAGAGATTGCTTCTGATCCTAGCAGTCATGCCCATGGGTATTGAGGACCCTGGAATTCTATGACTTATGTCCTACATCTGTACCTGGCACTGAGTCTATCATCGTCTTGTTTTGTGTAAAGAAGTAAGTTTTCCTAACCTTTCTAACCAATAGACTATATCCAGCAGTAGCTTTCTACTCTAAAATTCTAGCATTCCCAGAGGTATAGAATGAAAAAGTATCTTCGTATTTGAAAAGACAGAGGCACAGATCACCCAATCTAACCATCCCACAGTGCAGAGTTCCCATGACAATATCTTAGGCAAACAGCCTCCACCTTTGCCTGAGCATGTGCTAGGAAGACGGTTGGGGTCATGAAGGGCCTGTCCATGGCTGTGGAATTCCCACCAGGACCAAGTGCTTCCATATCCTGCTCCCAAATCTACCTCCTTTGATTTCTGATTACTCTTGGCAGGCCAATGTTGAAAGGCACTCAAATATCATCTCATCTGGGCCTGTCTGTGGTGTGAAGGCTGTGCTTGGATGCATCTGAGATCCAGGCCTGTGCATGGCCATGCGGACCATATGTGGATGCATCAAGAGTCTATGCACTTCTCCATAGGACCCTCTACTCTCCGTCCAATGCTAGTGGTCAGATATTCTTTGGTATATTAGAATAAAATTTCTGCCACTCTAGCTTCTCCCATGGGCTCCTGTTTTGCTTTCTGGTGCATCCAGAAACACATCCCTCATTCACAAGACATTATAAATGTTTGCATTTCTCCTTAGCAAAGTGTAATGTCCAACTTACCTGTAGAGATCTGGGATCAGTTTGTCCTCGTACCGAGCGCACAGGTTGTTGAGAAGTTGCTCATGCTGGCCAAACAAGCGGATGTAGTTGGAGACAGGGAAAGGCTCTTTAGAAAGGCACGTAATGGTTTCCACCATTTTATACTTGTCAATATGTATCCGGAAGTAAGTCCCATTTTTTGCATTACCTGTTACTATTTCTGAACCCTGGCAGGGGTAGGGGCCGGGAGACAAAGGGGGGAATCAGAAAAACAACATTAGAAACATTTCTGGATTTGGGGAACTTTATTATAGCAATTTATTTTTCAAATATAACAGACAGGTTACATCTTATTACATATTGCAAATAATAGTAACAGATATTGACTAAACTCAAGAGAAGCTAACCTTGTGTCAGAAACTGCATACTTGGACTTAATGACTAAATGTTCCTCAGATATTTTAAACTCCGATTGCATTGTTCCCCGTTTCAAAATCAGTTGCTAGGTTACAACCAAGTCTCTACTATTCAATACCTCGCACAGCTAGTATAAGGAATTGGGTTTATTCTCTTCTATGAGGTGTGTTAACACTGTTCATTTTGTAAATTTTTTCACAGCAGCATTTTGAGAAAAACCTCCTAGTCAAAAGTGATCAGAAAGAATTTCAGTTTTTTAATAGTTGATGTAAGCAAAAGAAACAAGTGAAAAGTGAATCCTTGCAAGCTGGCTTTGGGGAGGTTCAGCTGTTTGGTCATGTCTGTTCCCAAGAAGAAGGTTCAAGTTTATGGGAAGTATACCTGCAATTGTTCTGCAGGCTACTTGTTAGTTTGTAAGTTGTCAAAGGTATGGATTCATGGTGTTATGCCCCCTAGAATCTGGCTAAAACTGCCGCATGAACCCAGATGAAAAGGAGAGATGCCGCTAGATAAATCCCATGTCACAACCACTTTTTGTATGTCAGCCCTTAATGGCTACTGACCTACCAACCAGAGACATGCTCCCTACCAGTTCAGGCAACCAAACAGAGAACCTCAGTGGAAAAATATGGGTTCTTTTGGTGGTGGCTGAACCTGCACTTTGCCCTTAAACTCTGAACTTAGTACACAGTTACATTCAATAAAGCTTTCCTGAGGGCATATAGATTTAAGCTTTTGCTCTGAACTTCAATGTGGCATTTTAGAAATCCAAGGCAATTTGGACTACACTGATCCCAAACATTTGCTTAGTCCTGGACATCTCCTGGGGATTTTATCTAAACAAGGACACATGACTTAACTGAATTTTTAAATAAATCGAAACAACCTGTGGGTGTTTGGGCATCACATGGTGAAGCCCTGGGGAGGAATCAGCCAGCAGAAAAGGCACAAGGTGAGGAATGTCAGGTGAACTCTGGGCCAATACCAATTATGTGTGTGAAACTGGGTATTTGGGGGTCTGGGAGAGAGCAGATACAGTTTTGGAAAGCATTTGGGGTTGGCACCTTAAGGGAGGTGCAAATGGTCCATCACTCAAGGAGATGGATGCATACAGACAGGCAATCTACCTCCAGAGCAACATGGAAGGCATCAGCTAACAAAACAATGGTACATCCACAAAATGGGATGCAACACATCCCACAAAAATTATTAGTAAACTATAATTCACATCAGAAAAATATGTTCACAGTACATTTGATGCTACAGTAGCATAAAAAGTTATATTTTATAACTTACACAGTATTATTCTATTTTTATTTTCTTATTTTTTAAATTTTTTTTATTATGAAATTTATTGTCAAATTGGTTTCCATAAAACACCCAGCGCTCATCCCAACATGTGCCCTCAATACCCATCACCCACCCACCCCTCCCTCCTATCCCCCATAAACCCTCAGTTTGTTCTCAGTTTTTAGGAGTCTCTTATGTTTTGGTTCCCTCCCTCTCTAACCATTTTTTTTTCTTCCCCTCCCCCATGGTCTTCTGTTAAGTTTCTCAGGATCCACATAGGAGTGAAAACATATGGAATCTGTCCTTCTCTGTATGACTTATTTCACTTAGCATAACACTCTCCAGTTCCATCCATGTTGCTACAAAAGGCCATATTTCATTCTTTCTCATTGCCACGTAGTATTCCATTGTGTATATAAACCACAATTTTATCATTCTATTTTTATAAACATACACAGTATCATTCTATTTGTTTTCTATCAGCACTTTAACGAAGTGTTCAAATGGTCAATTTCCATGGTTGAGAGACTGGGTCATTTTTTACCTTTATGCTCATTTAACTATCTGTAGTTTCTATTTTTTAAAAATGACTATCACTTCTAACATGATAAAAAGTTATTTTTAACTACAGTGGCTGTGTTGTGGTAAGGAACCAGACATCTGATGAACAAATGGAGAGAGAAATGAAACAAAGCAGAAGGAGCAAGGGAGAAGAAAGGAGGGAAAGGGGGATGGATGGAGGGAGGGAAGAGTCTGGTGTGGAAGAGTGGGGCTTGTCTGGACCCAAGAAGAGTCTGGAAAAGGCCATGCCTGAGCCACTGGCTGCAGACTGCCCTCTCCTTATGTGATAATCCCCACCCCCTTTGCTCCTGCCACAAGTATTTCTCTAGCCATAGGTAGCTCCATAGTCTTTCTTCTGTCAGGTGTGTTTCCTCAAGTCTTGACTTCTCAGACCGAGCAATGAACCCTCCCAGGGTGCAGCATGTGACATTACAGGGTCAATTTTACCTGGCAGCCCATCACAGTAAAAGCTATTTCTGAATTAAATACACAATGCAGCTATGACAGTGAAGAACATGCCTGCCATGTGTGTTTTGAAGATTAAGGGCCATTTGAGTTTGGCCCCAGAAGCTTTAGGCTTAGCCACCCCTCTTCTACCTGCAGGGGTGGGAAGCCCCTTGTCAGTAGGGATGTCTTTTTGGAAAGCTGAGTGAGTCTCTGAGGAAGGGTCACTCTCTCACCTTGGCAGTAGGGTGGTTGGGGGTCCAGGAGAGTGGGGGTGGGGGCACTGGCAACAGCTCCGGCATAGATTTAGCATCAGGTTTCCCTGGGGCTCACTAGAGGGCAGAGTCCATAATCCCACAAGGTCTCAGCCCCTCTACATTCTCTTTAAAATTTCTTTGAGCTGAGGGATTAAGGAAGGGAAACCAGGCATCGAGGGACACACCTTGTGTTCTGTCCATGTGACGGACAAAATTTTTGACTTTGCAAAGGGGTTTCACTTCCGCCCACAAGGACTCTGTGTTTAAGAGTGCTGATTTGGCCAAGGCTGAGCACTTCAACAAGAGGGCCACAGAAACTTAGCTGGTGGTGTCTTGACAAGGTTTTGTGGAGCCCTGCCAGGCTGCTGGCTGAGAGTCAGAGCAGTGGGTACCCTCTGGGGTCAGCCTGCTCCAGGAGACCGATATAGTCAGCATGGCTTTCAATGATTTGTTGTCATGGTATCTGTTTGGGGGGGTAGTTTTATTTATTTTTTAAATTTAAATATTGAATTAAAATCTTGGGGTTGCTTCTGTATGCTGCCGCACATTATAGCTATGAGGGCTTAAAGAGTACAGAAAACAGCCACACTGTAGAGAAAAAAAAAATGACCACACTGTGCTAAGATAGCTAATCTCAGCTATGGAAGTAATTTTGCCCATTTTAATGAGATTTGGCACTGTGTTAGCATAACCAGGGGAACGTTCTGGGAATGTGGAATGCATCGAAATATTTTGCGTTGACATTAAAGATAAGTCACCCACAGATGGGTTTCTTAGACATAAATTACTCTTGTAGGGCCAAGCAGACTTCTCTAAAAATTTTAGGTCATTCCTAGTCATGGTTACTGACAGACCAGGGAAATCCGGTGAAGTCCAGGACTCTGTCTACCATCACAGAAAATCACTCCACTAAATGATGACTTAAGGCAGTTTCCATCCCTGACACCCCATAAGGGATCTTGAGGTAATGATGATTTCATACACTTTCCAACACTGTGGGATGTGTCTAGTTGTTTCCTTTATTTTTAGTATGTAAGTAAATTGTTAGGAAATGTGGATCTTTTTTTTTTTGTTTTTGTTTTTAAAATGTGGATCTTGAATTTAAGACTTTGATGGGGAAACTAGTTCTGGTGTAGTCCCCCTCCTCCCTTCCCTTTTTCCTGAATACAATTATCCTTTTGAGTTCCTTTATGATTTTGACAAAGGTTGGAAAATGGCTGTGGAATTCATGCCAAATGGAAGACACAGGAGTAATGAGACTTGGTGTGCAAGAAATCAAGTCCCCAGCTCTCATGATGAACACACAATTTTAAATTTGATGGTATCCAAGGCAGAATTTGTTGTGACAAATTTCTTTATTCCATGGTGTATAAGCCAACAAAGCATGTGGACTGGAATCCGTAAATTAGTTTATTATGTAGGGGTCCCCTGTCTTCTTTTTGTCAGGTTACCTCTCAAAGAGCTCATGAATTACTAAAGTATCTTCTTACTTAAATATTCTAATTAGTGAGTGCTATAAAAGTCTGATAAAATTCATCTGCATGACATTTATTGTAGGAATGGCAATTCAGTTTCTCAAGTGAAATATTGTTCAATGGGCTCCTTTCTCCATCAATTGGCTATATTTAGGTGACTGCCTGACCATTTTGGCAGCAATTTTACTTAATCAAATTAATTCCAACCCCAAAAGATTGCCATGGAACCATCCTACATTTTTTTTCTTGGAGAATAAAATGGAAAAAATCTGTTTAGATCTTCTGTACTAATTAAAAAGGAGGCCCACCTGGCAAAATAGTTAATTAAAGTCAGGGGTCCTGTTCAAATACTGTCATAGCACCAGCCAAAGAATCTATTTAAGTTGCATTCTTATTAAAACTCGTTATCTAAAAAAACGCCTTTTTAAGGGGTTTTTATTAAAAACCTCCTCTGACTTTATTCAGAGAGAGAACCAGTGGTTCAGAAACAAATGACGCTGCATGTAGGAAATTACAGTGTCCTTGAAGAATCTGGTTCTGTTTGAAACCAGGTCCAATATTTTCCAGCTCTTGAACATAATATTTGGCTCCAGTTATTTATCTATGATGACCAAAGTGCTCAGCCTTTGAACACAACATCTGGCTTCATCCTATTTATCTAATGCCCCACATCACTGGTGGCAGATTGTATTTTCCAAAGATGGACACAACAATATCCCCCACATGACATAATCATGTGCAGTATAGCCTTGACACTCTTCCCATGGAGAGATGACCTCTATGTCCTCTCTCCTTGAATCCCGGTGGGCTGTGACTGCTCCAACAGATGGTTTGGGGAAGTGACTCTGTGTGACTTTCAAGGATGGGTCATAAAAGGCATTGCAGCTTCCAGCTTGCTAGTGAAGACACTTATACTCAGAGCCCTGAACCATCAGGTAAGAAGTCTGACTACTCTGAGGCTGCCGTGCTGTGAGGAAGCCCAGGTGACCAGGGCTGGGTATGATGCTCTGGTCAGTGCTCCCTGTGACTGAGTCAGCCCAGCCCAGGGGTGTACAACAAGCCTTCAGAGGATCCAACCACTGAGTCACAACGAATCCTTCTAGTCTTCCCAGCTGAGGCCCCAGACACCATGGGGCAGAGAGAAGGCATTCCCGCTGTGTCCTGTCCAAATTCCTGACCCACAGAACCTGTGAGCAGAATCAAATGTCTGTTTCATGTTGCTAAGTTTTCTTATGCAGCAATAGACACTGTAACACTATTCCCTATGACCCCATCTTTATTTGTACGAAAATCTAGAATCAGACTGCATATATGGGACATACCTAAAAGAATCTAGGAGAGGCCCAAGGGAAATAGATTTTAATATGTGGCATCTATCCTTCCCCTGCAAAAACCAAGTTTCATTATTTATCTGGAACTATGATCAACAACAACATCCACCCCTGACTGGTTACCTGTTTCGTTCCTTAAAGGCATTGTTACTTTATATGTGATCCCTACTTTATATGTGAAATACAGAGAAGTTGGGTGACTTGTTCAAAGTCCATGGGAAGTACATGGGAGAGTTGGGATTCCAATTTCCAGAAAGAAGAAAGGAGAGGAATGAATAGCCTGTGCCATTTTGAGTCCATCTCCCTTTGAGGAATTTTCCAACAGCTTCTACTTACAACTCATTGGCCAAAACCTGCCACATGGCTAATCCTATTCTCAAGGAAATCTGGGAAATATATTTATTTTAATAAGTTGATCAGACTGTTACCTCTCAAAAATATTCAGGATAAGAAAATAGGCAACTTGGGGTGCCTGGGTGGCTCAGTCGGTTAAGCGTCCGACTTCAGCTCAGGTCACGATCTCGCAGTCCGTGAGTTTGAGCCCCACGTCAGGCTCTGGGCTAATGGCTCAGAGCCTGGACCCTGCTTCCGGTTCTGTGTCTCCCTCTCTCTCTGCCCCTCCCCCGTTCATGCCCTGTCTCTCTCTGTCTCAAAAATAAATAAACTTAAAAAAAAATTTTTTTTAAAGAAAATAGGCAACTTGCAGTATCTGCCTCACTGACAAAAAAGCAAACATGACACACCTGAAAGGAAACCCCCAAATGATAACCCAGTTTGTGACCATCTGCTAGAGGATCTAATCTGAGGAGCTTGCTAACTGACCAACCACACAGTGTCCTTTCCAGTTACTTTGAATCCAGGGGGTGTCCCACCCCACAGCTTCTGCTTCTCCTGGATGGCCCTTCCAGTGTAATTCAGGCAGGGCAGAAGAACAATGGGGTCTGGATGGACCCTAAGCAATGTATTTGCCACAAAGGTGGTTAATTATCTATTGGTGCATCACAGGTTACCTCAAAATTCAGCAACAAACTGTCCTTCAGTAGGTGAATGAATAATTTGTGTTCACCCAGACAATGGAATATTCTTCAGCACTGAAAAGAAATTCACTATCAAGCCATGAAGACACGAAGGAAACCAATCCACATTACTAAGTGAAAGGAGCCAATCTGAAATTATACAGTATGATTCCAACTATATGACGTTCTGGAAACTATGGAGACAGTGAAAAGATCAGTGGTTGCTGGGGGTTGTGGGGAGGGACAGATGAATAGGCAGAGCATAGAGGAAGGAATTTTAGAGCCACGAACCTACTCTGTATGATACTGTAATTGTGGATACATGTCATTATACATTTGCCCAAACACACAGAATGTACAACACCAAGAATGAACTCTAAAGTAAATTGTGGACTTTGGGTGCCAAAGAGGTGCCAGTGTAAGTTCCTCCACTATAACAAATATACCACTCTGGTGGGGAGTGCTGATCATGGAAGAGGCTATATATAAATGGGGGTAGGGGGTACATGGGAAATCTTGCTATTTTCTTCTCAGTTTTGCTGTGAACCTAAACCTGCTCTAAAAAACAGTCCATTAAAAAAAACACGTAATGCCTTAAAACAATAATAAACTTATTACTTCAGTGTTTGGGAGTCAGAAATTAGGCATAGCTTAGCTAGGGGACTCTGGATTAAGGTATCTCATAAGTTTGTAGCCAAGATGTCTGCTGGGGCTGCATCACCTGAAGGCTTGGCTGGGGCTGGAGGATCCACATCCAAGGCAGCTAGCTCCCTCACATGACTGGCAAACTGCTAATGACTGGTACAGGAATCCTCAATTCCTTATCATATTAGCCTCTCCAAAGGACTTCCTGGGTGACCATACAACATGGTAGGAGGTGATCCAGGAAGGTGCAAGTTGGAGCTATAATATGTTTCATGACCTAGCCTTGGAAGTCACACACAGTGTTATGTCCACAATATTCTGCTGGCAACACAAGTCAGCCACATTCTGTGTGGGAGGGGACCACACAAGGGCATGAATACTAAGGAGCAAGAATCATGGGGCCATCTTGGGGGCCAGCTATCATGGTGGTTTTCTGATGAACCAGTACAATATACTAAAGACTCTGAATAAAGAATTTCAACCTCCTGTAAATAAAGTTTTATATTTGAAAGTAAAATGAAATTCAAGAGTAATACTTACAAAATTAGGCTGGGCCATTTGTACCTCTAAGGGAGTTGGAATGGCAGGTTTGGCAATATGCAGATAATGGTAAGACCCAGGTAGAATGCCTCCTATAGGAAACAGCAAGTTTTGCACATTTTAGTTTAGTTGTTGACGTAGTGGTGATAGTTTATATATTTGTATCATAGGATAAACAGAGATGCCTACCATGGTATACACTACTCACCTATCCCACTAAAGTACTACTATTAGTAAGAAATTCCCTGAGATTGAAATTATTTAAAAACTCAATGTGAATGTGCCATTATACCCATAATATAGTCACCAATGCTCCAGGAAGATGTGCCAAGCTCATCCTGTGTATCCTGTGATTTCCCATAACCCTTGGCACTCTAACCTATGCCTGCCAAAGCCAGACCAAGACCTAGAGAGACCTTAAATGGTAATGCAGTGGTATTCCCATTCCTTGTCCTCTTTCAACATGTACTCAAAATATTAAAGTGGCTGTTATTAAGGAAAATCAACAAAGTTCTTGCTCAACACTTAGAAAATTATCATTAAGAAATCCTTACTATTTCTAGCTTGTCCCATAAATATGAGCTTGATCTAGCTCTAGTCTCTGACACTCATCCCTTCTCTTCCTTTCCCATGGCCACACCTTTCCTAAATTTTCATCCAAAATGAGAAGCAGAGCAGGATCTATCAGAGTCCATTTAATTAGGTAGAGAACAACAAGGACTGGAATGTAGGGCTTTGTCTCTTTATCTCATATTCTATTTACTGGATTAGGGTCCATGGATGCCCTAGGGGTCCATGGATGACTTTAGAGGTGGGTCCATCAACCTCCTGGAAATGAACACACAGTTCTGTAAATATGCACATTTTTATGGTAGAAGGTCCACAACATTCAAAGACACTATTCTCAAAGATATCTCTCATCTCCCAAACATAAATACTGTATTGCTTATATGATGATCTTCTCAGGGGTCAATATGGCTTAGGGGATGAAAAGTGAACTATTTTACAGTTGTGAATGGTTTTGTTTATCCATCCAGATAAGAGGCCAAGGCCTCTATCCAAGGATACTTGGAAGGGTCTCCTTATCTCTGAGCTTATAGTGAGAATGAAGGTTTTGCAAGATGTCAGAGTACTGCACCACTAACCAGTTGTGAGTGACCTTTGGGCAAGTTAATGATTATTCTCGGCCTCAATTTCCTTACCAGTAAAATAGGAGCCACAGTTATGATGTGGTCCATAATACATGCTCAAAATAAAAAGGACCACAATAATAATTCCAGGTCCATAATAAATGCTTAAAAATGAGACTGAGCCCTCCCCCATCTCTGTGCAAACCCACTGAGGGACAGAGGAGCCTCCTCACCAAGCCTAAGAGAAACATACAGGGTAGCTCTGAGCACTGACCCAGATCCAATGGGTGGTTTAATTGGAGGGAAGAAGGTGGCCTACTACAAACCTTGGATCTTGGCTCCCTTGTACATGGGGATGAGTCGGTCAAGATCAGCCGGTGGCTCAGTCACAGGCTCCAGGGTTGGGTCAAAAAGATTGAGCATGGCTGCTGCCAGCTGGAAGCCAATTTCTTTGGAATTAAAGCTGCTGTGAGTCCACTCATTTGAGTAATATTTATTGGAGAATTTGGTGAGGGAGCCAGCAGCTCTGATGGCTATATCATTGGTGTGGAAATTAGTATCAATCACAAGTCGGCCGTCATAGACAAGACATGCATCATTGAGTGCTTTAAATGTTTCATAATCCACGTTCTTCTCACAGAAGCTAAAGAACATCTACAAAACAAACACTCACATTATTACTTAGTCATCACTCTTCATTTTACATTCTCAATAGTGTGAATAGTCTCCAGAGCACCTTATCTTTGGGGGCATACAAAACAACAACAACACTAAATCTACCAAAATGTCATAATGGTGTGGTGTGTGTGTGTGAGTAGAGAGAGAGAGAAAGAGAGACAGACAGGAGCATCTGTTTTTGGTATGAAGGACAAATTAAGATACCTAATGTTACTCCTTTTTGTAATCACTCAATCTAGACATCCAATGGAGAGAAGGATGCCAAGTGATGGAGTATCTATTAGAAAAGTAATTTTTTTCCATGTAAAATGGTTTATATCCATAGAGACACCACTTACCCCTCATTCACCTACATTTTAGATAGCTCTATCTCAGCCTCCTCCTATTTGCCTCTTCTTGTGTCTGACACTTAGGTCTCTCCAGGTTCCTTCTTGGGGTCACCCCAATCCAGTCTTGAGTCTTCAGATTGCCTTGTTCCTGCCCTGTTACACCAGAAAGCCCATCCCTGAAGGATGCCCCAGAGAATGAGAGCCCCATCAGTATCAGTATCTACCAGGTTTGGGCTCCTGCCTTATTCCTTCCTGCCCTGGCATGGAAGACAGTAAGTATTTTCAGGATACCTATCCTATGACAGGCACTGTGCTATAGAAGGGCCCAAAACACCTCTACATGCTCCTTAGATGTGACCTGTATGCTTCCTCCATTCTCTGCCCAAATTTCAATGCTTTCTTGTGATTATCTGGATATCTTCTTCAACAGTGATGTTGAAAGTCATTACGGCAGTCCAAGTAAGTTAGTTTAAGTCTTCAGTTGTCATTGAAATAGTAAGTTTAGTCATTTTTATCTTAACCTAAATATAATTTGCCACCTTATTAAAAGCATGCTACAAAATGAACATATGACGTGGGTCCTCATCATTGTGATGGACATCATACTCCCTGCTTCCTTCACATGCCTGCTTTATGTACCTCACTTGCCCCATTAGGTACAGAAATTAGCTCTCTGGGGCCAGGAATACTTCCTTTCCATATCCCTTCCCTACACCCATGAATGGTGCATGAATGATGAATGATCCTCAGTAGCCACTAATCACATGTGACTATACACATTTAAATCTAAATTAATTAAAATTAAAAGAAAATAAAAATTCAGATCCTCAATTGTAGTACCTATTTCAAATGTCCAACAGCTATAGGTGGCTAGTAGCTGCCATATTGGACAACACAGATACAGATCATTTCCATTAGTTCTATTGGACGGTGTAAGACTTGGATCCATCACCTCTGTGATGTCCTTTGTTCTCCCTTAGGGAGCCACCAGGCCTTTGCCCTTTTCATTGTTTCTTCACTCAGCTATCTAACTTATCCCAGTTACTCCTATCCCAGGCAGCTTCAAGTCTCTTTAGAATTCATTCTGTCTTATAATTCTTAGTGACCACAGGAAAATACATTTCTCTGAGTCTCTGACTCTGGATCTTTCTGTCTCTCTACTCTTCTCTCTCTCCTCCATTCTGTTCCCATCATTATAAAAATAGATCTCCCACTCATATAAAAATATGGAAAGCTGTTTGATCTGAATTGAAATCATACATGAAAAAGTACCATCAACCTCTTGAGCCCTTGAAAATATTCAGAAGCCCCCTTCAGCATTCCCCAAAAAGTTCTTCTACCTACCCAGATTTTTCTTAATTAAACCTACTTTTAATTGAGTAGCATATTAAATATGTTATTTCTTATTTTCCCAGGTTTTAAAGATTACTAGTACTGCAGTATTATTATTATTTTATATTTTTTTGGTGTAGGAATTCACAATTTTGTTGCACTTGGGATTTCACAGGAGTTTGTGAACCAGACTGAAAACTGAATAAGCAAATCTAACACAGTTCATGGGAACATGTGTTCTAAGTTACAAATCTTTCAAGTACAACTCATGCATTTTTGTAATACCAACTTAGCATTACATACTGGATGAAAATATGAAGTAGAAATATCTGGCCACATTGAAGTTGTTGAATAAATATTTAAGACTACTTATATTAATAATTCTGATTATGGAGAGCAAAACTCCTTGGTTAGCAGATCGGGAGTCAGTGATCTGATAAAACTCATTCATTATGCATTCATACAATATCTTGGTGAAGAAGATAAACATGGAGTTTATAATCTAATTTGAGAAATGGACATCAACAAAGTCATCACACTGACAGGCAGAGGATTTCAGATTATAATGAATGCTGTGTAGAAAAGGGAGAAACCCGGCTGGAGACTGGACCATCTGGTAGGCACCCAGGAGGCACTACCACCCGGCAGAAGGAAGCCAGGTGTTGATGTGAGTCCAAAATCCAACTCCAGAGTTCTGCTTCTAGTGTAACGGTGTGATCCCCTCAGGTTAATCCTTTCACTGATACAACTATAAACTCTGGTCAAAGTACAAAAACTATTACCCAAGTATTCTGATGAGCATTTAAAAGTAGATAGATGGTGCAGGACAGTAAAAACTTGGAACAATGATCAGCATGAGAGTAATTTTCTTATTTTGGTGGCTTTTGGAAGAGGATGGACTATAGTCATTTTATACACTAACAGAAGAATAAAGATGGTAGAGAAAAGAGTCAGTGAACTTGAAGTCACATCAGTAGCAATTACTCAGTGTGAAGAATAGAGAGAGAAGAAACAAAGAGATTGAAACAAATGAATAGGTCCTTAAAGGCCCATGCAGCAAGAGAAAGTCTAACAGATGTGTGACTGGAGACCCAGGAGGAGAGGAGAAAAGAAGGAGGCAAGAACTAATGGCCAAGATCTTGCCAAAATTTAGTGAAAGTTATAAGTGTATAGATTCAAGAAACTCAGTGAATGAACCCCAAACAAGATAAATTCAAGAAAAAACATGTTTTGATACAAAATAAACACAGAACCCCCACAGCATCAAACTTCTGGGAACTGAAGATAAAGAAAAAATCTTGAAAGCATCCAGGGGAAAATGACACACTACGTACAAGGAAACAATGGTTTGAATGATGACAGATTTTTAAAACCAAAACTCATGGATGTCATAAGACAATGGAAAAGAACATCTTTGAAGAGCTGAAAGGAAAAAAAAAAAAACAATGTTCTAGGCCATGATCCTATATCCAGTGGATCCTATATCCACACAATTCAGGGTTGACTATTTTTCCAGTCTCTTTCATGTTAGCTTTTAGTAACTATACTGTGAGATTGGTGTTTTTAAATAGAGGAAAACTAGAGAATCCATTGCCAGCAGACCTGCAACTGTGTGTGCAATAGGAAGTTGTTCAGGATGAGAGGGAATTGAATTGGATGGAAATCGGATCTTCAGAAATGAAGGCAGCAACAAAATTGGAAAATATTGGGGTAAATATAAAAGTCTATTTTTCTTCTTAAGTTCTTTCTGTTTAAAACAAAAATTACAATTTTGTTGGGTTTTTCAACGTGTGTAGATATAATACCCATGACAAGTGTAACAGAAAAGGGTGTCCAGAAAGTGGCAAGAAGGTACCTGTACAGTTGCAGGGTTTTTATATTTTATGTGATGGTACAATATGAACTCTAACTAGAATGTAAAAGATTACTGATGTACAGTACAAGCAGCAACCAGCTGGAAAACAAAATTTTAAAAAGCCATTTATAATAGCTCAGATCCTGCACAAAGGAAGATATACCAATGGCCAATAATCACATGAGAAGACGCCCAACATCATTAACCATCAGGAAATCCCAAATTAAAAACACAATGATACATCATGTCATACCCAACAGAATGGCTAAAATTAGAAGGACTGACGATACCAAGTGCTAGCAGAGACTACGGAATAACTGAAACTCTCATACGTTGCTGGTAGAAATACGAAATGATACGTCTACTTTAGAAGGCAGTATGGTAGCTTCTTAAAAAGGTAAACATTCACTGACCATATGACCTAGCCATTCTTCGGGTGGATAGCTAAGAGAAGTGAAAATATGTCTACCCAAAGATGTGCACAAGAATGTGCACAGCAATTGAACAAATAAACCAAATGTGATAGAGAAATATAATGGAATACAACTCAGTGATAAAAAGGAATGAACTACTGATACATGGAATAATATGGATGAATCTCAATACCATTACGCTGAGTGAAAGAAGCCAAATACAAACTAGTACATAATGTATGATTCCCGTTATAAAAATTTTAGTTTTAGCAGGTGCTCTGAGTATGATACCATCTGTTTTTGTTTAGTTTTCCCATCCTGCTGTAACAAAGTACTGCAAACTGGGTAGCTTAAAACAACAGAAATTTATTCTCTTACAGTTCTGGGGATGACATGTCTGAAGTCATGTTGTTGTCATGACCATGCTTCCTTCTGAAGCTCTAGGGAAGACTCCTTCCTTGTCTCTTCCTAGCTCCTGGAAGTTACCAGTGATCCTTTCTGTTCCATGACTGGTAGCTGCCATCACTTCAATCTTGGCCTCTACCATCATATGGCCTCTTTCCCCAAGTGTCTCCTCTGAGTCAAATCCTTCTCTCCATAGACGGGCACCAGTCATTACATTTAGCGCCCTCTCAGATCCACCGTGACCTTCTCTTCAGTTGATACCATCTATAAAGATCCTATTTCCAAATAAGGTCACATTCAAAGGTACTGGGGATTAAGATCATATCTTTCTGGGGGGATGTAGTTCAACCCACAATACTGTGACCACAGTCAAAATAATGAATGTATTCATCCCCACCAAAATTTCCTAATGCCTGATAGCGATGCTACTCAAAGCTGACAGTAGAGGAGAGAAATGCTCTGACTTCTTCCTTTTTGCTATTTCTAATCTTTTGCCAGTACCTATTGTTGGCCAAGCACAGATGAAGGTCAGTGAGCAACCAGCGCTGGGAAATATTATCTGCACAGGCCATTCCTTGTGGTGCAGAGCACAGTGGAGGAAGTGGGAGGCTTTATCTAACTCAGATTGCTTTAGGATGAAGTTTTAGCAGGAAGGTGTATTGGAACAAGGCAGGTGAGAGTATTTGCAAAATGTCTCTGCCACAATTTCAATTTTGATCTCAATAGGGAAATGAAAGCCAGAGGGGGCTGCTAGAGAACCTGTATTCTGTTGCTTATTTGGGGAGGTTTGCTTTTTTTTTTAATTTTTTTTTAACGTTTATTTATTTTTGAGACAGAGAGAGACAGAGCATGAACGGGGGAGGGTCAGAGAGAGGGAGACACAGAATCTGAAACAGGCTCCAGGCTCTGAGCTGTCAGCACAGAGCCCGACGCAGGGCTTGAACTCGCAAACTGTGAGATCATGACCTGAGCCGAAGTCAGATGCCCAACCGACTGAGCCACCCAGGAGCCCCAGGGGAGGTTTTCTTATATCCCTGCTTCCTAAGCAGGGTATGTGTTTACCTCCAGTGGCTCCCCAAGATAAATGTGGCATATCTTCCAAGATTATCATTTTGGGGAGAAATTTTGGGTGAAAACATTTTGATTCTTCTTAACCTAAATAGGTATTGCAACATACATGTGACATACATTAAAATAAAATTAACTTTTCCTGTCTTTTTTGCTGCTGTGTCCCTCACACTTAGGACAGAGCCTAAGACTTAGCAGGTGTTCAACGAAAATTTGTGGGATGAATGAATAAATGAATGTATTAAGGAGCAGAATGCAAAATTTCCGTAGATTATCAGGATAAAATGAGGGATTCCAGAGAAATCTCTTCTGTGCTTTGAGATCCTGTCCAGACTGTGGGTGCGTGTGTGTGTGTGGGGGGGGCGGGTGGTGGTGGATAAAGGTCACCATCATTTACCTGTAAGGGTACTTGGGTCAGAAGCCCTGACTTAGGCTGACTACCCCCTACTCTCAGGTAAGGAATTGCTATGACCCCTCACAGACTTCCCCCAAGAATGTGGCATTCTTTACCACAACTGATCACATATTCCATATTCACACTGTACTAAGCCTCCACTTTGTAAGGAAGGGTCCCTTGCTTCTCTATTAGATTGACTGGGCCCTT
The DNA here is from genome assembly GCF_023721935.1 of Panthera uncia. Classification (NCBI taxonomy): domain Eukaryota; kingdom Metazoa; phylum Chordata; class Mammalia; order Carnivora; family Felidae; genus Panthera; species Panthera uncia. Next base: position 44,353,637 of record NW_026057578.1, on the reverse strand, counting down.
CCCTATCTCCCTGCTTGCTAGCTTCTGCTAATCTCCTGAACTGGCAAATCCAAGGACATGGGTTGTAAATCAAGCTATTACACAGCCTAAGAGAAAAGTTCTTCTTCTCTCAAAAGATAGATAATTAGATAGATAATAGATAGATAGATAGATGATAGATAGATAAATAGGAGAGAGAGGTCTTTTAAGTCTCTAGTTCACGGGAGAGAAACCCACTATTGCTGTTTCTGGAGTCTTAAAAAGTTAACAGCAGCATAGACTTTGGGGCCCTCTGACCTTGGTTGGGAGCCCAGCATACCACTGACTTGGAGGCAGTGTTCTCATCTGTAAAATGGGGATGCTTCCCCTTACAGACCTGTTGTGACCAGGTGACAGATGATACTGCAAGCATGCAGCATGGTGCCTGGGACATGGTGAGCTCCTGGTCCATGTTAGCACTCTCTGAACCTTTGACACTCCTTCCATGAAGAGGCAGGGCTTAATTCCCCTCCCTTTGGATATGGACAGATGATACAGTATCTCATTCTTTCTCTTTCTCTCTCTTTCCCTTTCTCTCGCATTCGGTTTTAGAACCAAGCCACTCTTCCAAGATGAAGTGTTCTGGACAAAATTGCAGCTGAAGATGATCTAGCATCTAAAGTCAGAGGAAGGGTTGAACGTGACTCCAGCTCCACCCCCAGTCTGACGTCAGCCACGTGAGAGACTTCAAGTGAGAGCTGCCCAGATGGGCAGGCTCAAATCCCAGGACCCAGAGAGAGAAAAATAATATATGCCACCGAGTTTGGGGTGGCTTGACCCTCAGCAATAGAGCATCTGGCCATTAAAAAAAACCCCCAAAACCTGTGGCTATGAATTCCCGACCCGTCATCTCTCAGACCCCAAGTCCGTGGCAGGTGAAGGCTCTCTGGAGGTGGTGAGTGAAGTTCACAGGGACCTACTTACGGAGCACGGAAGTCTGAAAGGCTTGGTGGGCGTGGTGAAGCAGGCGCTGTGGATGGGGTCTGGGAACTGGCCATCGTTCCACTGAGCCAGGAGGGCGTCGCGGTAAATGGCAACCCCCGCAGCTCTGAGCGCGTCCTCCACCGCTCTTTCCACCGAGTAGTTGTTGATGCAGGTGATGGTGGAGGTGGGTGGGGGCTGCACCAGGTGGATGTAGCCGCCCCTCACACCAAGGTTTAAAAGCGTCTCCACTGTGGTGTAAGTGTCAATTGTATTCCCATAGACAATGACATTCCCTAGAAAAGGAGGCAAATGCTAAGATGCACAGTTTAAAAAAACAACCCAAACCTTGTTAGTCGGATGCTAATAATACCGAATTGTTCCCTATAACCTTCCCCTTTTTTCAGCTGCAGGAAGTCAGCGGTGTTTCCTAGCAACGGCGACCAAGATAATTTAGTAAAGAATTGGCACAAAACATCCCACAAAGTAGTCAAGTACTTTTAACACAGAAGTAGGACATTCATCTATGGTCCTGTAATATGAAAGCTGAAGTTATGATAAATGAAACCATCTGGAATAAAACCTTTTATCTTTTTTTTCTTTTTTCCTTTCCCCTAGTCGCAACACTTACTAAGGAAAAAAAGTAATAATAAAGCTTGTGATATTTACAAGTTCTTCCTAAGTGATGAGCAGGACGCTGGTAAAAAAAAATCATGGATGAGTTAGGACAAACATTTTAATATTTAAGTGTTGAACTGGGTTGATTTCAAGGAAACTGTTTCCTTTTTTGAGAACTAAAGACTAAAACATTCTGCTTTTCAATGGATAATTTTATGAAGATTCAAATTCTGATTTTTAGATTTAATGGGTCGAGACCTAGCAAAAGGGAATGCAAGTTGTTCTTTCAGTCGGTAAGAATGAAAGCACAATATCATCTTGAAAGAGTTCCCCCGGGAAAAGCATTTAGACAGTAACAGTCTAAGCTATTTACATTTCTTAAAAATACTACAGAAATAATTACATGTGACATGTTTTAAGATCAAACTAACAAATGAGTGAAATCCAGTATATGCTATTTTTGACACTGAATTGGCATTTTTACCTTTTTTTTTTTTTTTTTTTTTACAAAGAAAGGAACTGCCATAGACTCACTTTTCAGGCAGCATGTAACAATTTTATGACAAAATGATAGATTCATTGAATCTCTCTTTTTTTCCTGTTTATGAAATGATATTAAGAGAAGTTTTACAAGGCAAAATAAATGGTAAGTCTATTTTATTCAATTTCATTGCATAAATTAAGGAAAAATCTATTTCCATCCTAAACTGAAAGAAGGTGTAATGGCTGGTTTTATTTGCTTAGGAAGAAAAAAGGAACTAGAACACCTTTCAGATTGCTTCTCTGATGGTAACAGCATCTAGAAAGTTCTCCTATACTTCCTGTTGCTCAAATATGGAATGGAAAGAAGGCATTGAGGCAAGCGGGCAGGGTCCTTCCTGCCTTCACTAGGATGCTCTAATTTTGTGGCTAGGATCATCTCTCTATTCAGATGCTCTAATACAACATTCCTCTATGGGCTGCATTTTCCTTGTCTGAAAGAGCCAACATTTTGCTTAAATTATTTTGCTTCCACCTGCTGTGAAACATGAATCCTAGCTGTCTGGCACAACAAAGACTCAGCCTGGCAGGAAAGCCAAAACTTGAACCTAAAACTGTCACAGGTTTGAGGTCTTCCACCCTTTTAAAATATGCATGTCAACACAACATTCATTTTCAGGGAAACAAATTTAAGTGTTTATGCCCCTCCTCCCCCCCCCAGAATTCAGGGCTGAATATTTTTCCAGTCTCTTTCATATTAGCTTGTAGAAACTATACTGTGAGATGGGCTTTCGGGGAAGCCAGGGCAATGCGATGCTGCTGGGTACTATCTAGCAAGGGTTGCCCACAGACTATAGGCAGCTGAAGAGGATGAGGCTTTTCATTTCAAAAGGTAATATATTTTATAAAATCTCTAGTATTTAAATTAGATGTTTACTGATAGATATTCTAATTGCAAAATAGATTTGCCTACAGTTCAATTTGGAACAAAATCCACCCCCCCCAATATGAGACTTTGGTTATCATAATAGTTGCAATAATGCAACATAACAAATCACCCCAAAACTTAGTGTCAAACAACAATCAGCCTACTGTTGTAGGTCAGCTCACACATCTGCGGGCAGGCTGGTATCAGCAGATCCGGCTCCACATTGTGGTTGGGATTGTGCCTGCACATGTGTCTTGCACCCTGGTTGGACGGAGATACCTGAGGCATGTTCTATTTATGGAGAAGTGTAGGAGCATGGGAGGGCAAGAGCAACTGCTCACTTTTCAAGCCTCTCCTTGCATTATATCCACTAACGTTCTGTTGACCAAAGCAATGCATGTGGTCAAAGGAGTGGGAAACACTCTGCCCAGGGTAGGAGAGGGAAGAGTGTGGATATTTGCTGAACAACAGTCCAAAACCATCAGCTATATTGGGCATCGTAAATAAATGCTTATATGATGCCATCTAAAATTTTCACCTAAACATGTTTTTTAAGATTATTTACATATATCTCTTTCATTACTCACAAAATAGAGTAGAATCTCATTGTGATATACAGTAAAACCTTGGTTTGCAAGCATAATTTGTTCCAGAAACATACTTGTAATCCAAAGCACTTGTATATCAAAGCGAATTTCCCTGTAAGAAACAATGAGGGGTGCCTGGGTGGCTTAGTTGGTTGGGCATCTGGCTTTGGCTCAGGTCATGGTCTCACAGTTTGTGAGTTCAAGCCCCGCATCGGGCTCTGTGCTGAGAGCTCAGAGCCTGGAACCTGCTTCAGATTCTGTGTCTCCCTCTTTCTCTACCCCTCCCCTGCTCACGCTGTCTCTCTCTGTCTCTCAAAAATAAATAAATGTTAAAAAAATTTTTTTAAATAAATAATGAAAACTCAGATGATTCGTTCCATGACCCAAAAATATTCATATAAAAATGATTACAATTCTGTAATGTCATACAAAATAACAAACAAAATACAAAATATAGAGAAAATAAACAAATTAACTTGCACTTACCTTTGAAAACCTTCGTGGCTGGTGTGAGGGAGACCAGAGAGAGGAGGGTTGTTGTGTAGGACAACTTTCACTATCACTAACAGAATCACTGCTATCTATTGGCTCAATGGAATCTTTTTCTGCATGGGGGCCATTGTATATACTTGCATGGGTGTTGACTACAGTAAAGTATTAATAAACTCTTGTCATATACTGTATTTAATGTAAGTGGCAATAAGGCAGCAGAGGAAAGGGTCTATATCTGCAGGCAGCCTGACCTCGAATGAAGCAAAGCATTCCTAAGCTTACTCTTATATGGAAAAGCAAAGGAATGTCCATAGGTGCTTTGAAGTGACAAAAAAATACACTAGTGCCAGTTGTAGGCACCTTCCAGGGTTCTGAAAAATCACTGATTTCTGCCAAACATGGTAGCCTGAGACTGAGCATCAGAGCATGGGAGATGATCATGCATAATCCCAGAGAGAGAGAGAAGAACCATCAGCTCGGTTGTGATCATGTGACATTCAGCATCATGTGCCACTCTTATCGCAAGACATCGCTCATTTATCAAGTTAAAATTTATTAGAAATGTTTGCTCGTCTTGCGGAACATTCGCAGAACACGTTACTCGCAATCCAAGGTTTTACTGTAATTTTTTACTACAGAAATAAGAACATGCTACAGGTCAGCTCACATCCCTCCACAAATACAAAAAGACCTGATGTGACAAGGGCAGCTTTGCCAGTTCCATCTCTTGCCTTTTAAATGTCTGCACTATGATATTTCCATGGTATTTGCACAGTTGTGAGTTCTTTCTACGTCATTTCTCACTTTGTAAAGAATTTTTAGAGTCCATTCATGTTTATTGCATGATTCCTGTATACCAGGCACAAAGCCAGGCACTTATAGACACAATCTATAATTACATTCATAATCATGAGTAACAACAGCATAAAGTATAGCCCACCATGTTACCCCTGGTGCCTTGCACAGTATCTTGCCAACAACGGGTGTGACAAAATGTTTCCTGACTGAACATATGGATGAATGTTTGAGGTTATCATACTGTTGATCATATGTTAATTGGGTCTTACTTTTGAGCCTTCTAAAATATTTTTTTGCAGAACAACCTTCCTGTGGCCAGATTTCCTACTACATATTTCTACTTGGTATTCCCTATAAAGTTGGCACTTCTTTATCCAACCACAGGATAAATTGTATATCTGAGATCTATACGATAGAAACATGTTTCCCTTCACAATGTTAGATCTGGTTATGTAGGTTTCCCCACATAATCCTAAACGTAACCAAAATTGTGTGTGTCTACAACACAATAGTATAAAATAATACTTCTGCCATATTGGTAGTCACTTCAACCCAAGGAAACAGGACTGTTTTATAAGAAAGTTAACCCTTGTATAACTATCATGTTGTGATAGTTGGGTCAATTTTTAGCTGAATCACAGAGGGAAGACGGGGGAAAAGGAAATGGAGAGAGAAAAAAGAGGGGGCAGAGAGACAAAGAACAGAGAGAGCCTTGGAGATACAGATTTTCTTCAATCACTGGATAAGTGACACTTAAGAGACGGAAAATAGGTGAAACAAACTGGCTGCCAGGTGAGGGGAGAGGATGGATGAACTAAGCCATGAATAGTAGTACTGAAAAGGACTTTCCCTAAGGAAAGCATTGGGTCTGACAGCTTTATCCCAGCCAAAATATATAAGATGGGGTAGATGGGGTTCCATTGGAACAGATCACCCTGACCACTAAACAGAGGGAGTAAGGCAGCCCCAGGTTATGTGGGACCCATGATATATACTCATGTACAACATGCTTTTTTTTTTTTAATGTTTATTTATTTTTGGGAGTCAGAGAGACAGTGCAAGCAGGGGAGGGCCAGAGAGAGAGGGAGACACAGAATCTGAAGCAGACTCCAGGCTCCGAGCTGTCAGCACAGAGCCTAACGTGGGACTTGAACCCACAAAGCACGGGATCATTACTTGGGCCGAAGTCGGACGCTTAACCAACTGAGCCACCCAGGTGCCCTTCATGTATGACACACTTTTAATGTCAGACAACTTCAATCAGCCAAAGATTTACCTTTTCTTTTAAAGCAGTTAAGTTTATTTTTTTTGAGAGAGAGGGAGAGAGAGAGAGAGAGCAGGGGAGGGGCACAGAGAGAGGGAGAGAGTATCCCAAGCAGGCCCTGCACCATCAGCACAGAGCCTGACACAGGGCTTGAACTCATGAACTGTGACATCATGACCTGAGCCGAAAACAGGAGCCAGACGCTTAACCCACTGAGCCACCCAGGATCCCCTAGTCAAAGATTTATTTTAATCAATGTATTTCCACCACTTAGGTACTTTGTAACTCATGGAGTCTTTGCAAATATTTATAAGGACATAACACATCGCAGGGGCTTCCTTTCACATAATTGGGATAGCATATACATTCTTTTGACATTTCAATGTACATATGATGCAAATAGAGTGGGAAATCTGAGGATTTCCCCTGGATATCAGTTTTATGCTAAAAAATCCGGCCACTCTACAGCTCAGTTAATCTAAAGATAAGAAACGGCCCGTTTTTGCATTTGATCTGATAGGTGACAGAGGTACCATGGTGGGCTGCCCTCCTCTGAAATGGCAAATGGTAATGGATGATTAGAGCAGTCTGGGTGAATTTTCAATACAGGATAATAGAATATAACCATAGCAGTTTTCATGGAAGGCCAACCTTTGTTGCTCCTTTTAGGGCATAAATTATGCATTACTAAGATTACAGATCTGAAACAGGAAGCAGAACACAAGGAGGGCACCGTTAGAAAGAGGACCGTGTGAAAGCACCCGAAATTAAGGTTGGCAAGAGGAACACTCATTTCCTCACAGCTAACCTGCAGTAACCTTCCAGGTGAACCATGCAAGGGGGCTGCCAAGAGGAGAGAGGGATTTTGGTGTCGACAGCCAGGCTGGGGAGAAAGAGGGAAAGTGAGGTCTCAAATCACCCTCTATAAGCTGTCAATTCTCCACCTCAGATCAAAAAAGCACTAAGACTTGTCATTTAAAATGTCGGCAGATATGGAAAGGTGATCTTTTTGCTTTTTGATACATGCTCTTTGATGATATAAATGAATGCACTAACAACTTTGTGATCACCAAAGTAAGGCAATGACAGTTTAGCATTTCAACTCTCATAATGCACCCAGATTTAGGAGATTCTTCGATTTATCTTAATCAGAGGGGAAAAGATGCCAGTTTTCATCATTCTGAAACTATTATTTATCTCCTCTAGAAGCTAGACATTTTACTAATATTTAAAAGGAACATGGCTTTAGAGAAATTAAATACTTAAGTTGATCTCCCTGTTAAGCTCAAAAAACAAAATATGGTCTTAATTTTCTTAGACACAGATTTGCCCTAAGAGTAAGGGAACAGCCTTTTTAAATAATTTTTTTCAATAGATGCTAAAATAGTATTTTATTCTTTTGAACTGAGTGCTTTAATTTTAATCACCTAGAAGGTATGCATTTCATAGTCATGCTCAATATTCTAAAGATGAAGATTCTCCAGAAAACCATCTTCTGAAATGAAGACAAGGAAGGGATTTCCTGGTTTGGCCTTAAAATCACATCTCAATGTATGCATACAGTCTGTATTAGAAATCAATTCAAGATTTATGCACACAGATATTAATTTGAATTTTTCTTCCTAGTTATTATGGTTAAGGCCAGAGAAAACAAAAACTATATGCTAAATTTTATAATTTATGTATTTTAATTATGTCTATGTATATTTACATATTCCATTGTATTTTAATGAAGAATTATATTTCCTTTTTCCACTTCAAAAGAGACATAGTGTGATTATGTATGACCTCATTCATCCTCAGAACAGCCCCAAGAGATTGTATGTTCTCCAGAAAACAGAGGACAAAGGGGCTAAAGGACCCAGCTCCACATCACACAGCAGGTAGATGTTTCAGCAGAACTCAGACCTCCTGAGTCTGGTTTTGGACTCACACCACTACACTATATTTGCAGATGGATATGTAATAAATTCCTTAAAAAATACTCTAATTGGCATTTAATCTGTGTAATGAACTTTAGCAAATAACTAGATAAATTAAAGAATTTAAAATAGATATCACAGAATATTAGTAAACTATGAAATAAACATTCACTTAAAAACCATATCACATCCATGAATAGATCAGAGACTGTTCTTTTTATTTTTTATACGTCAAAGCCTAAGATTTCCATGACCCAAGCCTGACCTGTCTCATTTTGTTCTGCCAAATTAAAAGGGAAGACTATATTAGATATAACATACCAAAGGCTTTGCTTGGTGATTCATGCACTGGAATTTTAATGTTATACTTTTCCTAACAAACATGCTTTTAATAAGGCAGTAAACTGCATTTAGCTAAAGATGAAAATAAATGATCCATTTCGGGCCATTAAGGCCATTTTATTTATTTATTTTTTTTTACTTTACTTTCATCTTACTTTTCATTTTCATGGAAAGTACAGAGGTAATAGCAGATGAATTTCAATTAGTTTCAATTAATGCCATAAACCGTTATAATGTATTAGGTTGCCCGGTTCTATCTGAACCCCCCCACCCCCACCCCCCCACCCCTGGGGCAGAACCCTCCAGGTTTTGTTTGCCTTTGAAAGCAGCGTTTGAGCTGGTGATGTCAGCTATTCTCCACGATACTGGAGCAGTTCTGATCATTTAGGATAATTTACATCTATAAACCTATCCAACTCTAGAGCCCAGAAAACAATGTCCTTCATTCTGGGCTAATTCCATCACAGAACAATCATTTCTCCTTTGGCAGCCGAAGCAGGCAGGATAAAACAGAGAATGGGGGCGGGTGTGGGGGGGGACAGTGGTGATGCTTTGAGGCTGTATCTGTATGGTTTTAATGGGCAGAAATTCCGGAACTGACTTCCTCCCAGTGGCCATCCATTGCTTCTCATACCCAGCATCCACCTGTCCTTCTAGAACAATTTCCCCACCATCCTCAACAAACAAGCCCTTCCCTCAAGTGCCTGTACTTCAGCTAAGTTAGGCCTGGCATGTCCCAGGATTCCATGTGTGATTGCCGGATGGACATGTGACCCAATCACAGCCACAGAGACACAGGAGATCTTTTTTTCTCAGACTTTTTGTAGGAAGAGCCCTGTCCTCAGCTCTTTCCTGCTAACCCCATCCTGAGCTATTGAGAAAGGGAGAAATTAGCACTGACTATCATGAAAAAAGCTAACTATCATGAAAGATGTCCACATTCTTCCTGGTGTCATTATGGTGACATGAAGAGGAAAAAGGGCTGGCAGGTGGAGTGATAGCAGTAGGTACACAAACGCAGCCCTGCTCATTTTTCATGAAGTGCCAGGCTTCTAGTTTCTAGCTTCAAATATCATCATCCCATAACTGTCTTTGGTATAAGCCAGAAGTGGCTGCACCAGCCCTCACCTGCCACGGCCACCCCCCTCCAACAGGTTATGCAGTCTTCTCCAACCCGGTCTTTCTGGATTGCTTTCTCTCTACTAGATGGGAGGTTCACCTTCCTGAAGTGCTGTTTGGTGCACTGGTTATCCCTTTTCACTAGTTCCCCAACCCCTAAAAAGTCACCAGTTAAACCCAGACATGGCTGGGCCCTGAGGTCCTCCACCTGCCAATCCACTTTCATTTCCCACTGCTGCCCTTCAAGGGTCTGCCCAGTGCAATTCAAGCACCCCCAACCTGTCTGTTTACTTCTCCTGCTCTTCTTTAAGGCTGAGCCCAATCCTCCTTTTCCAAACTTCAGTTTTCAGGGCTCTCATTAAGGACATAGTGCCTGTCTATAAATGGACCAGCCCCCGGTGTACGTGGATCCCCATTTAAAAAAATTTTTTTTTTAGTTTATTTACTTTTTTTTTTAAGAGACAGAGAGAGAGCAAGAGCAAAGGAGGGGCAGAGAGAGGGGGAGAGGGAGAATCCCAAGCAGGCTCTGCATCATCAGGTTAAAGCCGGATGCACAGCTTGAACTCATGAACCAGGAGATCATGACCAGAGCCAAAACCAAGAATCAAACACTTAACCTACTGAGCTACCCAGCCATCTCTGATTTTTTGTGCAGATGGTGTCCTAGACTGTGCTATCACCAGGGGCTGAGATTACAGCCTTGGGAACCTTCTGTGCATAGCAATAACCCCATCACATGTAGCAGTAGTAACAGCAATGCTAATAGAAGCCTGTATTACCGAATTCTCACTGTGTATGAGACACTATCCTGAGTTGGACATGTAATGTTATCTTATTTATCTCATTTAATTCTCACAGCAACCCATGTGAGGAAGATATTATCTGGAATGGGACTAATCAAATTCAAGTCTGAATAGGACTCTAATTGTGGAAAACTACAAAGAAAAAGCTTCCTTCAGGCAGGAGGTTAGCATTTTTCATTCTAACTTTTCTTTCACGAAAAGTCATTGGAAAAGGAGCACCACACAGAGTTGAATTAATCTGGCTGGGCTGGGTTTCTCAGATATCTCTGGAGCCTGGGCCTAGCATCTGAGTGTTATGAGCATCTACTAGAGACATGCCCTAGGAGTGTCATTAGCACGAGACCTGGGAAAATAACCTACGTTTAAGACAATAAGTGAATTTCTACATACTTCTTATCTTGGCAGTTCAATGGACAAAAGCAGGCACTCAGAGGGGTTGTATGCAGTGGCTGATGGGAGACATTCTTAAATCTTGCAAAAGCATTCATTTCCCTTTAAGTGGGCAGCAGAGTAACACCATCTCTGACAACCAGTCAAGTCATCAGAATAGCACAGATGCTCTTCCCCCATCTGGCAACCAAGAGCACAGAAAAAAAAATTTCATCTGAAGGAGGGCATAGTGTATGTTGTTTTTGGGATTTCTAAATTCTCTGCTACAAACATTCAACCTCAAGAACTTGCATTGTCACTTTCAAAGGCCCTTTCTTTGGTCAAAATGCTCCTTACTTCTAACATCCAAAATAGGCAGCTGTTTGAAGTTAAAACACTGCTTTTATAACACGATCGGGCAAAGTCCTAAAATAAAACACACTGGGTATTTTGTATTGAGCCATGGACTCTTGTGCTTTCAGGGAGTGTAAGTTACAATTTGAGGTCAGACTTGACAAAATGGTAATGACCTGTCACAAATTATATGCACAAAAGCAGGTTCTGCAAACTATGGCTCATCACCTATTTTTGTAAATAAAGTTTTATTGTAACACAGCCTTGCCCATTTATTTGTGTTCTGTCTTTCTTGCTGCAATGGCAGAACTGAGTGGATGGGAAAGAGACCATATGGCCTGCAAAGTCAAATATATTTGCTATCTGAACATTTATAGCAAAAGTTTGCTGATGTCCAAATTAAGAATTCCTTAAGTCTATGTAGGTCACAGGGTAGTGATTAAAAAAATGACTAAAATGTTAAAACAGGTTTAAACACATACTGATGCAAAATCTAAAATAATACCAAGTTATGAGGCAAATATGAAAATAGTTTGACATGTTTTAAATCTAGGTCCCTAGTGTATATCTATATATTCCACCTTTGCCCAAAGGTGCCACACCCACTTGGTTTTGTGGGTTACCTTAGCCCAACTTTTAGGTTACATGACATATTTCAGACCCCAGAAAAATACAGAAAGCTTCCAAAAAACACTTGGTGAGACTAGCATACCCTTAATTCCCAAAAATGGACAAGTAAAGCTTATATGAGAAACTGCAGGCCAATCTCACTTATGAATTTAGATCAAATAACCTATAAAAAATTAGCAAATTGAATCCAGCAATGTTTTGAATGTCACTTGATACCTATTTTTTTATTTTTAATGGAGTAAATGTAGTAACTTAACAAAAAGTTAATTAATGCCTAAATCTTCCACCAAAAATCATAAGAAACTCTTTAATTTTAATATATTAACTATAATAATATTATAAATTGTATTTAAATAAGTACACTAAATAAATTATTATATTTAACTTTACATCTTGACCCCCATAGTATAGGCACTTTGTGTTTTTTGATATCCCTGGGCTGCACAGAATATCTGGATTAGCATCCCAGGGTGCCACGGGTGGTTGTATAACCCAACCGAGTCACTGTTTTAGGTAAAAACTGAGGGGCCACCCTTCGTCCTTTCCCAAACTTGACTGCCAGGTCTCCATTAAGGACGAGTAGGTAAGCAGGCCCTGTTCTGGTTGTCTTACTAGTCAAACAATTTCAATTTAATCCAAGCAATAGAGAGGGAGATGTTGGAGAAAACACTTTTGAGTGGCAGACGCATTTGTTCAAATGTTTTACTCTCTCATTTTGATTCAGAAAGTGGCACGCAACTTGAATATGTGTGTTTGTGGGAAGGACTGTGCAGACGACACCAAGAAAGAGAACAATGGATCGGGAAGGGAAGAAAAGAGCCCTTCCAACACAGACCTTTCTTTTTCTTCCTAGGTCTTTTCGGCTTCACAAAAGGAGACATATTTTCCATATAATTGCTAAACATGTTTGCTTATTAAATTATTCTTTAATTAGTTAATGATTTTAGCCATGCTTTGCTCTTCGGATATTCATTTTGTGTAATAAAATAATTATAGATAATTAAACTATCTCAAGCCTTTTTCTTTCCCCCAGCAAACATGCTGGGTATCCAAAAATGACAACAAGTTGTAAATTAATCTGGAAAACAAAGCATGACAGATGAATGATTTGGTTGGAATTAATTAGGCACTAATTATACACTGGAACTAGATGAAGGATGAGACTCATTATAAAAATAAAAAGCAATTCTGAAAAAATGCACAGTTACCAACATCCTTACCTTCTGTGACTATGGGGTTGTTCCTTATCCAACGCAGGGCCTTACAGCAATCTTCTTCATCGTTAAGAGTGAAATGATTGCCAGGAACTTGATCAGTGTATCGCTGCTTCCCGCTGCTCGGAATCTCTCTGTTTGTCAGGTGTTGACTAATATCAGCCCCTGTAGGGCATGGGACCTGAGAGGTATGTTACAGAGAAATGCTTATTTCACTGGTAGTAAGGGAAGCACTGACACAGCAATAAATTAATTAATTAAATTAAATACACATAGAAATGTCCAGTAGAAGTGTGCCTTTTTCAGTCCCGCAATACAATCAGGTTTGAATTTAAAAAATAAAAATAAAACAAAACAGGTGGAATGACCCCTTAGAGACAATTCTCAGAAAGGGTTGCTCTGGTTCTCTGATGCCACATAACAAATTATTCCATACATTCTGTAGATCAGTAATTCAAGCAAGGGCAAGGTGGGCGACAGTTTGTCTCTGTTCTATAATGTTGGAGGCATCAGCTGGGAAGACTTGTAGGCTGCAGGTGACTTCATGGCTGGGGGCTGATTCATCTGGTGATAAACCATCTCACTCCTCCCCTCTCCCCCCACGAAAACATGCCAGGTATTCAAAAATGACAGCAAGTTGTCATTATATGTCCAGCAATTGATGCTGGCTGTGACTGGGATCTTGGCTGGGGTGTTGGCCAAAACATTACATGCAGCCTCTCCATGTGTCTTGGGCTTCCTCACAACAAGGCATCCGGGTTCCAAGGACATGTGTCCTGAGAGAACCAGTATAAAAAGCTCCATGTTCTTTTCCATCCTAGTCTGGGAAATTGGGCAGTGTCTTTTCCACCATGTTCTATTCATGGGGGTCATCATAAAAGCCTGGCCAGGATCAGGCAGAGGAACCCAGGATCCATCTCTTCATGTAGGCGTGGCATGGCCAAGGAAGAACACAGCACAGGGAATGGGATCTGACATAGCCATTTTCGGCAAAAGCAATTTGCACAGAAGCAATTATATCAGGGGTTGAAATCCAAGTGCATAGAGGTGCTAGGCAGAAAAGAAAATGAGGGAAGTGGACTACTATACACTTATGAAAACTATAGAATTATTCTTCACTTTGTCAGAGAAATACTCTTTCTCTCCCTCTCCTTTCACCTCTCTCCCTCCCTCCCTTTCTCTATTTCTCTCTCTCCCTCCCTCCCTCTCTCCCTCTCCTTCTCTCTGTCTCTGTCCGAACACAGAACCCTCCCAGTATAACTTCTGTTCTCTCACTTTTGACACAGACATGAGTGGAAGCAGACACTTTCCTCTAGTATAAGGAAAGCGACAGTGAGAACATAATAAAAGATGACACTTGTCTTCAGTGTCAAGGATACTGTGGCAGACTTGAAGGCCCATGCCCTGGCCAGAGTTTGGCCACAACTCAATTCTATCCAGTTGGTGCCAGAGTAGAGCATGGGTTCAGTGTGGCCAGATCTGATTTCTCAAGAAATGCCAGACACTTTTCTTTTACCTGTGGACTCTTGATTTCTTCAATATTTTGTTTCAAATTAGAATCAAACAAATGCCCTTGTGAAAGCCAAGTACAATAGCACAGTGGCATGAGTTTGCCCAGTGGGCCAGCATTTCACCCCTCTGATTTTTATTTGGCAACCAGGTGAGATTAAGTGGAAGATAATGAGACCGGAATCAGTAGCAAGATTCAAAGGCAATGGAAGGTCTCTGATAGAAGACCTGTACCAGCTGCCTTGCATATTCGTGATATAAGGCCCATGGGCTGTGAGTCAGGGATCGTTATACAGCAATGATGGGCAAAAAGTTCACCTGCAGTAGATGCTAATGTGGGTGCAGAGAAAGTTCTCCCACCCTTGACAAGTGCAGAAAATGCCTTTTATATGGGGTAGGGGTAAATACTGGCTAGTATTTGAATAAATGGGGTTTCACTAAACCTCAGGTAACATTTAGGAAACTTTTTGGTTCTATCCTTCCTCAATATAAATGGTAAATAAGCCTTGTACCTTACTGTGATGCATTTAATTGATTTTCAAACTGAATTAAATTAACTTAATAAACAAACAATTTGTTTTAGTATTTATTTTTGGGGGAGAGTGCAAGTAGGGGAGAGGCAGAGAGAAGGAGACAGAAGATCTGAAGAGGGCTCTGTGCTGACAGGCTGACATCAGCAAGGCCAATGGGGGGCTCGAACTCATGAGCCGCGAGATCATGACCTGAGTTGAAGTCAGACGTTTAACCAACTAAGCCACTCAGGTGTCCCAAAAAACAATCAATTTTTAAAGCTGGATTTACTTTCTCTATAAAGAACCTGCAGTAAAATTATATTTAGTAAAAAAGAACAATTCAGGAAGTAGTGGTCATTTACTGCAACTACAATTGTGGAGGTAAACTTTTCTTCTTAGCAATATAGCTTGCTTAGCAAATCACAGCAAATTTTGGCATTTTTATATTCACAGGTAGTATGAAGCAGTCCACAGTCCAATCATCTGGTAAATGATTTACAGTGCATAATATTGAATGCCATGCTCTGTAGGTTAGAAACCTCACCAGAACTCCAATGAGCACTGTCGTATAAAAGAAAATAAAATTTAGGTAACAGTACACCCATTTTAGTACCCCATGCTTTAATGAATCGGGGAAAGTCCTTTGCAGAAAGTGGTAGGGCTAAAGAACAAATTGAGAACTATTCAATTTATAAAGCTTTCAATGAGTTACTATCCCCAAATAGTAAGTTCTTAGATGAAAAAAACAAGGAAGGGAGAGGGGAAAAGAACAAGTTCCAAAATGAAAATCAGCTTACCTACTGTGATTCTAAAATGTAACGGCATTCTGATAACCTGTATTATTCTTGTGTGCACTTACGTGTGTGGGATCATTTTTGCACAAGATCAGAAAAATTAAAGGAAAATTAAGGGGATAATGTATTTTTCATTTCACGCAATGGCATTTTCACAAAGTAGGCAAAACCAAAGCTAGGATTTTAAATCCCAAGGCCAATTAATTTGTCCACACAGACTTCAGCAGAGCTTAATAAATGAAAAAAGATCTATGGGAAAAAAAATCCTATTACATCATCAAAGTAAGGGAGAGAGTCAAGTTTAATAGGAGAGCATGGGTGTATTTCACCATCCCCACTGGAATGTTCTGCCATTAACTAAACTGCCACTAGTGACTGGAGAGTACGGACAACTTTTCGATCCTTCTGTCAGATTGAACAGCCCAGCATCGCTGACTGGTGGGAGCCCCTCCTGACGGTATTGTGGAGCCACTTACCAGACCCGATTAGCTTTTCTCCAGATAGTTTTAATGAGAGAAAGAAACTCAATTTGACTCTAACTCTAAACATTAAGTTCTAGAATTTCTGTGTTGTAAGGATTTTTAAAAGCCACCAAGTGCAATTTCTGGATCATATCAGTGAGAGAGGGAGGGCAGGGAGGGGAAAAGGGAGGAAAGAGACAGAGAAAGAGGGAGAGAGAAGAGAGACAAGGGCAATGGTGAAGAACTCAGTCTGGAGCCTGGGTCTAAATCCTGGCGTGTCACTTTGTCGTCGCCTGACCCTAGACAAATCACCTCAGTTTCACTGCACCTTGGCTCCCTCATCCATAAAATGGGGAAGAAAGCAGCATGGACCTTGGAGATTTCCTGCAAGGACCTCAGCAGTTAACACACACAGCAGTCCCTCGACCTCCGTCAGGTGTTCCTACCGCCTTATGAGGGCCCCGCCAGGGCATGCTCATGTCTCCTGGGCCGGACATTCCCCCTTGGAGGAGACCCTGACTCTTAGGAAGTTGTTTGGTAGGGTGAATAAGCACTGTATTCCCATCACTTCTGGTGGTCTGTCTTCAGTCAGCTTCCTGAGGCCATGACATTCAAGTCTGATCTGTTTTCTGCATGTACATACCCTTCGAGTATTTGAGGACAGCAATCCTGAATCCTGAATCTTCACCTCTGTGGCTCAACATCTGGGGTGACTTCAAGTCTCTGGATGTGGTTCAGCTTGTTTTTTCCTGTCTTAAACGTGACTGCAAGAAGCAAACACTCCAGGGGCACCTCTGTTTTTGTGATGTATTCTTTCACACGATCATGTTCCGCACGTAACAAGCTCATCACCTCTGTATTGTTGTCACGAATTGTGCCCTTTGTCAACATTAATGCTTTTCTTTCTCCAATTAATTCCGCTTTGTTGGATACTAATATTGCTGCTGCTTCTGACAGCTGTTGAATTTGTGTGGCACCTTTTGCTGGTGCGCTTCTAACATTTCATTTTGAAACTTTGGATGTCATTTTGTTTTGGTAGTTCTCCTGTATTTTGAATTTGGTGCAAACACAGAGCCTTGCTCTTGTAACAGCGCAGTTTAAAACCATGGCATTCACTGTTGGACTGTTGTTTTTCTCAATGCCATTCTGGTTTATCCTTGTTTAAAGCACTGTGGCTATTTCCTTTGTTTCCTTCCCTGTGGTTACACAAATGATGTTTTCTCCGGTCTTATCTTCTCCCGGGTTTGGAAGGCGGATTTACTCGTGCTGTTCAAAAGCATTCATTACATTATTCCTTCTATATGTAAGAGTCAAGACCAAAATATTACCTTTGGTTTTCCCCATTTAAGAGAATTCCTATTTCTCCCTGGCCACCTCTCCCTATTTTCGAACAACTTGGTTCTTGATTAGATTTAGATGAAGTTTCAGTGTTACCTACTTTGCATTTATTCTCAGACTTATAAGCTTTTGAATTGTTTGGTGCTTGCCAATTACCTTTTTAGACTATCATAAAGTTCTAAATTTTCCTTTCTGCCTTAGTTATTCAGAATACACACTAAAGAACACGGAAGATCATTCTTCTGAGGCCTCACAGACAAAACAACAGCTTTTTGCTGTCTTCAAATAGGAGAGACGTGGGTGCACATATACTTACTGAATTGCCATATTTTCTTCAAAATACTGTGTGGCTAGTTTCATGTTTTTATGCCATTTTATCCTAGAAGGGGAATTTTGGGTGCTTGTCTTATTTTTGTTCTTGAGGGGTGGTGGTAGGGGTGGTGGTGGTGGTGGTGGTGGTGATCTGTTGTTTTTCTCTTGAAATGTGTTCATATTTTTCCCCTATCATTGTTGAAGAACTAAAATTGCATCAGAATATAACTAGGTGAGTAAATTTTTCTTTGATTTTGCCTGGAATGGGCTCAACTGGACAATATGGTATTTAGGTAAGGAAAATTCTCTGCTAGCATGTCTCTGTTGTATCTATTCCATTCATCACAGCCTCTTCTTTGGAAAAACCAGTGATCTATATGTTGCCTCCGTGTTGATCACACCTTCTCGTGTCTTGAGCCAAATGTATCCTTTACCCTTTGCCCTTTGCCCTCTGCCCTCCAGGGGAGCTTTGCGCTTTGTTTTCAGCATCCAACATTGTTCAGTAGCAGTTCTCTTTCTTGACAGGGATTGGATTTCAATCCTTTCTTACCCATCTTCCTTTTCATCTAATTCTGTAGCCTACTCAGCTCAGCTTTTGCTCTTCTGATGGCTTCAGCTCCCATTTCAGAGTCTGGCTGATCAAACTGTACTGAAGATGATGAATAGTTTTCTGCAGTGTGTGTGTGCATGCATGCATGTGTGTGCGTGTGTGTGTGTGACTCCTGGAATATTGTCAAGAGTATGTTCTTTCTCTGATTTTTCCAGATGTTGTTCCCTTTCCCTTACCCTATGTTATCCTTTTGTTTCAGGTGCCTTTTGCTAAGCAACAAACTCACACCAAAACTAAGTGGTTCAAACAACCACCATTTTATTACTTTTCATGATTTCATGGGCCAGAAATTTGGGTAGGGTTTGGCTGGGAAATTCCTTTATTCCATGTGTTAGCAACAGAAGTCACTTGGTGATATTTAGCTGGTGGAGCATCCAAGATGGCTTCACTCATATGTCTGGTGCTTTGTCAGGGATGGCTGGAAGGCTGGGTTCATCCGAAACTGCCAACTGGAGAACCCAGGTGTGGCATGTCCAATCACAGGGTGAGTATCTGGACTTATTTGGCCTTTCGGGGCTCCAGGAGCCACTGTTCTCACAAACAAGGAGACACTGCCTGGCCCCTGACCCAGCCCCAGAAGTCACACCACATCACTTCCCTTGTATTGTATCTGTCAAGACAGTCACAAGTCTGCCCAGGTTCAAGGGGAGGAAATGCAGACCCCATCTCTTGGCATGTTATTTTCCCCTTTAATCATCCCCAAGCACAGTGAGGTCTCTTCATGATAACTGCTCATCTATGACATTGGGGAGGTCTTACGTCCGAAGAGGCAAAGTGGTGTCTGTAGCTCTTTTCAGCTGTTTATAGCAGGCTCTCACCTGCAGCTGCACCGTACTAGATGCCAGGCTCTTATTTACCCCATCAAGGATGTAATTAGCCTCTGTGAAGACCACATCATGTTGCTGACCACATCAAGCTCAATATAACTAACATCCCCAACTTACTCTCTCACCTGGTGGGATGTTCTTGCCCCACCTGCTGGCTTCTAGTGAGAATCACCCCTTTAAGAGTCCCTGCAAGTGGACACATTTTTACTCTTTCTCTTGTTGAGAAGACCCAAAACCAGGCATGGGGAGGTGGTCTCTCCATGGCTCTCCATGCGCCATGGAGAGTTGCCCAGGACCTCAGGTGTAAGCTATCCCAGAACTTGTCAATGGGCACCAGCATGTGCCAATCAAAAGAACCCAATCTATAGATAGGGTGGGGAAGGGAGTTAGTTAGAGGGTACTGAATATGATTCGTCTTCCAAAATGGAAAGGTCATAGATAATGTCAGGGGTTGACAGATCAAAGATAAAACTTCTATAAACACATTATTTGGAGTTCTGGGGGTAATCACCGAGGAACTAACAACAGAAATGCCTCAAAGTGGTTATCCCTAGAGAGAGAGGACTTGGAAGGAGAGACCAGCCTGCCTCACACGCAGTCCCAAGGCACAATTTAATCTTTTACCCTGTGCATGGATTTTATGATGAAAAATTAAATGATAAGTGTTTGGATATCAAAAATATTGCATAATATTTTAGAATGACACATGCCACTTAAAGTTCTATTTAGAGGTTCAAGTTTGTAATGATATTTTATAACAGTTATCTTCTTGCTTTGGAGTTAAGCTTTATTTTCATCATTTCAATTTATTTCTAAATCACAAAATTGGGACAAAACAACAAGAGAGTTAAAGAGAAGGAAACAGGAAAATAAAAAAGAACTGGAAGCCCTCCACAGTGAATTCAGCAGCCTTTTTTTGTATCACTCTATGTACCTTTAATTTTTATGTCCTTCTGGAAAAATTAAATCGGAACTCCCTTTATCACTTCTTCATTTCATTTTTCCCATTGTAAAAAGGGCAAGAGGTTAACGTGCCACAGACTAAAGCTGTAGGGGCAGCTGGACACACATGGGCAGAAGCCCGAGTCTCTGGACAGCTGGCCGGGTCTTCCACTCACATTTTCCAAAGTCCACGGTCCCAGGCAGCAGCTGGAACTCGGTGGGGCAGGTGAGGGGGGCAGGCAAGTTGAGGGGTGCATGATGTTTTCTTCTGATTTAATGTTTAAAAAGAGGAATACTTAAGTATCAAAATAAAGTATTCCTCCAGTTTGTGTTTATCCTTTAGTCAGAAAAAAAAAATCCTTTTCTACACTGTGAGAACTGGATGTCTTTAGTAGCAGCAGTAGTAGTGGTGGTCATAGGAGGAGGAGGAGCAGGATGAAAAGAATAAAAGCAATTACTCAGAGGATGATCCATATTCAGTGTGGCCTGCTCACAAGCAGCACCAGCCTCACCCTGAAGCTTGTTAAAACTGCAGCATATCAGCAGCCCCCATCCCCTGATCAGAAACTGCATTTTAATGAGATGCACAGGGGCTGTGTGTGCACATTATGGTTTAAGAAGTGCTACTCTAAGGTACAGATTAGAGATTCTATGTCAAGAAACTTCAAGTCCTGGTTCTCAGCCTTAGCTTAGAACCATCTAGAGCTTTAAAAAATGCTGATCGCTGGGCTCCACCCCAGAATAATTAAAGCACAGCTTCTGGGGGTGGGGTCTAGGCATGGGTATATTTCAAGTGTCCCAGGTGACATCAATGTGTGGCCAAGGCTTGGAACATTGAGTGATGCTGGGAGTTGCTCAGCTGTCTGTCCCCCACCACGTGCTGCCTCCTCCTGGCTGGGCTCTATAAAGAAAACCTACACATAGTTCCCCTTGTCAAATCCACAATCATTCACAAAATGTCCTAAGACAGTACCAGATAAAACAGTGCCTGGGGTGGGGGTGGATTACTCCATACTTGTCAGAAACAAACCCACCGTGGGAAGGCTTATCCAGGTTCCTGGGAGAAAATGTAATTAAAAGATCCCATCTGTGAGGGCACTTGTGTGGCTCAGTTGGTTAAGCATCTGACTTTGGCTCAGGTCATGATCTCGTGGTTTGTGGGTTCGAGCCCTGCGCCAGACTCGCTGCTGTCAATGCAGAGCCCACTTCAGATCCTCTGTCCCCCTCTCTGCCCCTCCCCTGCTTGTGCTCCCTCAAAAATAATTTTAAAAAACATTAAAAAAAAAGACACCATCTTTGAGTTACAAAGTAAATTGCTTTTCATTAAAGAAATGTCCTATTTTTGTGAACTACATCAAATGCTAATGCTTGTTGCAAAGAATGAATATTAAAATTTGCTTCCCTAAGACATTGAACAGCTTCAGTTGTATCCAGCAATGCTTTCCTCAAATGTGGTTTGAGAATTTAATCCAAATGGAAAGCACGGTCACTGGGTAGTCAATCAGTCACATTTCCTAGTTTTATAACTGAGAGACAAAATAAAATAAGGGTTGACAGAAGGTGCGCATGTTTCAAATACTTTTGCATGAGCCCGTCACCACCGCCAAATGTTAGCCTCTTGAGGCATAAATTAATTTACCACAAATGCATGCCGGGTTGTGTCTGGATTCTGCTCTGGTGAGCAGTAAGTGTTAGACTTTTGGACAACAGCTTAAAGAATGACATTTCTCCTATTTGCTGTGATTTTTACCCTTGAGCAGAATGTTTTTCTTGGAATGGATTTCCAGGAGGGGTTTCGGACACAATTCTGGTCATGTGTGCAGGCCTTGTGGGCACTTTTATGAATAGAGTGGCAGCTGTCCTGGTAGGAAGGCATGCTCTTAACCCCTAGAACGTGTGCCCCAGTAAACGCATTAACCATCAATCACTAAGATCTCCGTGTGCGGCCTCACCTGGTACTGCTGTCCGGTGCAGAGGATGAGGTGGTCATAGAGCACGATTTCCTCTTTGGAAACTACCACATGCTTGGCTACTCGGTCTATGGCAGTCATTCTACCAGCCACCACATTGACCCAGGAGCACAGTGACATCAACGCATAATCTTTATCATTAAAACAGTGGCTGCAAAGAGAGAGGCTCCGTCAGTGACATTTGAGCAGCTGACAGTGGGCATTAATTAGACATCTGGTGAGCTGGTTCAAGTCCCCTCGTGGGCCAAGTCTGTGCTCTTGATGTGACTTTACTAGGACCGTGGCTAGATACTGGATTTTTCATTATGAGACAGTCACAAACTGACATCTTCCCATTAAAGCTAAATCGTTCCAGCTGGCATAGGCCAGTCCACAACAGGGAGGGTGACTGTGTGTGTGTGCGAGTGCCTCTGTGAAATCATTAACGTACACTCTTTCTTCTGCTTCTATTTCATGGTGGGTGTAAACTTACTTTAGCTGTTGAGTTATCATATTGACCACAGACTCAAAGGGAAAGAGGAAGAAGAAAGTGACATTGTGGAGGATTCCCAAAGGCAGGGGTCAAGGTCCTGAATATTGAGACCCCTTCATAT
This sequence comes from Panthera uncia, assembly GCF_023721935.1. Taxonomy (NCBI): domain Eukaryota; kingdom Metazoa; phylum Chordata; class Mammalia; order Carnivora; family Felidae; genus Panthera; species Panthera uncia. Next base: position 44,330,910 of record NW_026057578.1, on the reverse strand, counting down.
TTGCTAATGTTTACAGTAAATGACTCATTCTTAAAATTAGTGTATGGATTCAGGCCAAAACAACTACACATTTTATTTAGAGAAGATGTCAATTAGGGAGTTAGGTTTGCAGTGAGTACAGTCCCTGGAGACTTTTGGGATTTGCTCTATAGGACAAAGGTGATTTACGGGGAACTAGTAGTTCTGCAAACAGTGGGTCCAAGGTGGACAGGTTTTCTTTTCTAGTTTGAGCACTCTAGTGTGAGAAAAGTGGAGTTTTGGTAGATTTGGGTTTAAAGAGTTCTCTGAGGATGGTTTCCAGAATTTTCTGAAAGCTCTGACCTCATGCACGTGACCTTTTAATGATACTGTTCTGAAGACCCAGAGTGTAGGGTGGCAGAACAGTATGTGTTTCATTCAAAAAAAAATTTTTTTTTAATGTTTATTTTTGAGAGAGATAGAGACCAAGTATAAGTGAGGGAGGGGCAGAGAGAGAGGGAGACACAGAGTCCAAAGCAGGCTCCAGGCTCCACACCGTCAGCACAGAGCCCAATGCGGGGCTCGAACTCACAAACCATGAGATCATGACCTGAGCCGAAACCATATGCTCAACAGACTGAGCCACCCAGGCACCCCAATACGTGTTTCACTTAAATCAAGGCTTAACTGAGTCATGGTGTGTGTCCCAGTGCGACTGGACCCTGGGGACTCTGCATGACCTTTCAATAGTTCAGTTTCTTCACCTCTGAGCAGGAGGTGACTGGCTTATTCATTGTACAGGACAAACCTGAGAAGGTAAAAGATGCTGTTTTGTCAGTTGCGATGTGTACATGAAGGGTATTATTCTAAATAATATTAATGATGCATAATCCTGTTTACCCTCCTTGGACGCCAACGGGATTGTGAAGTGGTAACGGGAGAACATTTTTTCTTTTTGATCCATACATGAGTCTGCTCTCACCACACAAAAGGAATTCTCATAATGGATGTGCATTAGACCCTGTTACAAGGGCCTGTGAAAGAGAAGGGAGCTCTGAGTTTTGTATCTCTCCATGAAACAACATTTAAAAACAAGAACGTTTCTTTTTAATAAGAAAAGAAAATCAGGGGCTGTCCTGTCCCCGCAATATAACAGAGAATGGGATGAAATTCTCTTAAAAAAAAATCATTTTGGTAGCTTAACAGGAACACATGAAACTCTGTTGATTTCACACATTCATGAGAGACCCACAGAGGACTGCCCTTATTTGCTACACAGTCTCTGCATAATAGGAATGGTACACTGTCAGCCGTCCAAGATGAGGAAAAATTAAATATAGTTAGTGCACAGGGATTAGTCTTATGAGGGTTTGCTCAAAGATAAAAGTTCTCAGGGGAAATCTGGGGAAGGTTAAGACAGTGTTATTTTTAATGACAGCAGGACAGTAGTGTTTATAATGTCAGAATGCATATTTCAGAGTTAAAATCTGAAGTTCTGTCCAGTGGAAATGGCACATGGAACATGGTATTTTGGGGAACCTTTGGAAACATTGGAATATGTGGGGTTCTTGCTTTTATAGTCTGTTACTACATTGAATGATAATAGTCCATTTAAAGTATCACTGTGTAGGTGATTACAATCCATTCTGGATCTGCTTTACCCATCAGGTAGGTGAAATTAGACATTGGAGACTTATGGTGATACTTTCCCAAAATTGTTTCCTAAGCAGAGGTAATGAGCATTAGGATTCTAACATGGCAGGGACTGCCTCATGGCTTGGTGACAAGAGAAGTATCTCCACTAGAGTTCTCCGTAAAAGAGAGAAAGAACCAAAGAGGAAATATCAATAAAACTTCATGTCTCTCTCTCTCTCTCTCTTTAATGCTTATTTATTTTTGAGAGAGAGAGAGAGAGAGAGTAGGAGAGGGGCAGAGAGAGGGAGACACAGAATCTGAAGCATGCTCCAGGCTCTGAGCTATCAGCACAGAGCCCAACGTGGGGCTCAAACTCACAAGCTGTGAGATCATGACCTGAGCTAAAGTTGGACGCTTAACCAACTGAGCCACCCAGGCACCCCAAAACTTCATGTTTCTGAAGTCTCAAGTGAGCTTGACCCTGACTCAAAAATAAAGTGAAAATTTGCCTTCACAGAACATTCTGGAAGCAGGTAATAAGGAGGAGGAAAAAGCAGAAATGCAGGATGGGGAAATTTCTAGAAGGGAACATATGTGTAAAGTGGCCAGCTTGCCCCCAACACCCAGTGGTCAGAAGATTTAGCCCAAAGCTCTAGGTGCAAAATTACAAGCAAACTCCAGGGAGGCAATTACAAGCAGGATAGATCCATGCACTTCATGGAATCAGAACCCTTCAGAACTGGAAAAAAACTTGGAGGCTTTCATAAAGGATTTATTGTGACACTCTCTGAAGAAGGAGCATCACAATTAACGTTCACTATTCAGGGCTGATTGTCCAATTAGTGGATTTCTCCTGCTTCCTGTTTCTCCTTTCCTCCCACTGCCTTCCTCTCTGCTGTATCCTGGCATGTCATTAGCACCTCTACAAGACACTGGACTGGGAAGGGTGAGGACACACAAAATGGCTATTCAAAAATTAGTAACAGCAATAATCAAAACACTGGTTACGGCAAAGTTCGAAGTTTGTATTTAGAATGAGGAATTTAAATTATGAAATTTATGGATGTCAATGCAATAGTTATTCTTAAACTCCATGACAGAGGTGCTTAAGCAGCCGACTTTGGCTCAGGTCATGATCTCGTGGTTTGTGAGTTCAAGCCCCCAGTCAGGCAGAGCCTGGAGCCTGCTTCTGATTCTATGTCTCCCTCTCTCTGCTCCTCCCCTGTTCAAGCTCTCTCTTTCTCTCAAAAATAAACATTAAAAAAAATTTTAAACTCCATGACGGAGATAATTTCCTTTATTGAGGTAGGAGGACCTTTTGAAAGGCAACATCCTGTTTGTGTTTCAATTTCTGGTTTCTAAGAATTACGGTAACATGCAGTTACCCACCCAGAGGCATCTGGCTGTCTTGTTTAGTCCCAACTATGTAACCTGATTGAGAGGGCTTTTGCAGGTGCCTTTAGATGCAACCTGCGTCCACTTGACATTATTTATTGAGCACCTACTATGTGCCAAGCACTGTCCCAGATGTCAGGGACACATTGGTTAACAAAAAAATGCCTGCCCTTGTAGAGTTTACATTGTAGGTTAAGGATTCAGAATATGAAAAATAAAAGCAATTTTGAAAGGAAAATTAGATAATATTTAGAAGAATTTCAGTAGCAAGAAAAAAATAGAGCAGAGGAAGGACTGCAGTGTGTTGGGAGTGTTAGTTGCAAATGAATGGGTGGCCAGGGTAGGTCTCATTGAAAAGTTAACATTTAAACAAAGACTTTGAAAAAGAAAAGCAAAAACTCCAAGGTGGAGACCTTCCAGCTGTGTTTCACGAACAAAGAGGAGACTGTAGTGGTTCCATTGGGGAGAACAAGGGCAAAAATGGTCAAAGATGAAGTCAGAGAAGTAAGCAGACAGGGATGGATTGTAGGTGGGAACATTCTAGAAGTTTCTATGAAGATGGAAATGTTCTGTAGCCGTGCTGTCTCATATGGCAGCTACTGGCCACATGTAGCTATCTGATCACTTCACACATGGCTAATGTAATTGAGAGGCAGAATTTTTAATCTCATTTAACTTTACTGAAGTTCAATTCAAATAGTCCTGTGTGGCTAGTAGCCATCACATTGGTCAGTACAGTTCCAGGCTGTTTGGTAGTTGACATGATCTGATTCAAATTTTTGTGGCATTGCTCTGCTTTTGTGTTGAGAATGTGGAGAGGCGAGGACAGAAGCAGGGTCACCAGGTGACTTCCCATCTAGCCACATGCAGATCCCAGGCAGTCACACCAGCACAAAGTCATTTGCTAGCTCTTCTCTCCTGTAGCCTACCTAACATGGGGGTTGACCGAAACCTTTATCAAGCTGACTGAATTAAGTTCCTTGTGAGATGTTAATCAATAAGACCAACATTTGCTGGGAATCATCTAATTTAGAAGAAGGGCAATGAGAAAAAGAGACACACATGTGTTGATCCTCTAGCCCGTATCAGAACTTGCTGTTATAGTAATTTTAACAAAAAACTCCAGCAAGGCTGGCTTATCATCTGCTTTTCACAGTCAAAAACTCCACTCAGAGACATAAAATCCCTTTTGTAATAGGGGAAATCCACCTGAATCTGAATCTGCATCCATCTGGCTAAAAACCCATGACTTTTTTACTGTCCTGATGATATCCTTAAAAAAAAAAAAAAAAAAAAAGAAGTTCACAGTCTCATAAATAAAAGTATTAGGTCAAAATGAGCCTCGTTCTGCTTGCAAGGAAGCTGCTGTTTTTCTCACTGTTTGAAGATCTCTTCATCATGGATTCTAAGATGAACACCCTGAGAAGGAACAATTTCCTTCCTCCTTGTTGGAAAAATTGGGACATTGTTTCTAGAGGCAGGGAGCCTAATAATTCTTGTACCCATGCTTTGCTACAGGAAATTAAAATTAATGGAAGCTGTGTGATAATGAAATGGCATTTTCTAGAACAGATGTTGACAAATAGTGATTCTACTGGGATGCAACCAATGAAGCTTGCCCAGACTGGCAAGAAGGTCGTAGTATGATCAGCCCCTCATGACAAAGGCCCAGGGGGTAGGGGTGGGAGACCCACACCCCAGTGAAATGCCCTGCCTTTATCTCCCAACTCTGAACCTGGGGGGAGTCCCCTGGTCTGAAGCAAATACAGTCACCAAGCTCCCCTGTGCTGTAGTGACACTCTGAAGTCAAGTGCAGGAGGTGGCTGTGTTAGTAGGCTCCATCCCAGCTGTTTAGAAGAGGGCAGACATCTTCTCACAAATACAAAATGGCAGCCCAACTCTTCATTCCCTCATTAACAGGTTTGTACTTGTATCTTCTTTATTATTATTATTTTTTAATGTTTATTTATTTTAGAGAGAGAGAGCACAAGCTGGGGCAGAGGCCGAGAGAATGAGGGAGACACAGAATCTGAAGCAGGCTCCAGGCTCTGAGCTGTCTGCACAGAGCCCAATGCGGGGCTTGAACTCACAAACTGCAAGATCATGACCTGAGCTGAAGTCGAATGCTTAACTGACTGAGCCACCCAGATGCCCCTGTACTTGTATCTTCTAAGTGAGTCTGAACCGCGAAAGAAAAGTCTGCCACCCTTCCCTTGCCAGTCTGAAATCTACTACAGCTGACCCTTGAACAACACAGGTTTGAACTGTGTGGCTCCACTTACACATGGACTTTTTTTCAATATATACAGTACAGGACTGTAAACGTATTTTCTCTTCCTTGTGCCTTTCTTAATAACACTTTCTTTTCTCTAGGTAACATACAAAACATGTGTTAATTGACTGTTTATGTTATTGGTGAGGCTTCTGGATAACAATAGGCTACTATTACGAGTTAAGATTTAGGGGAGTCAACAGTCACATGCAGATTTTGGAATGCATGGGGGTCAGAGCTCCTAAACCCCCCACCCTACCCTGTGTTGCTCAAGGGTCAACTGTATTTTGCATAGAAATGCACCCAAATGAGGACGTTTGGCCTCAGAATGAAAAATCAAATGGAATTCTTACTCGCTTGCTAAAAACTTCCTTTGTTCAGTGCCCAGAAGCCTTTTTCCAGGAAGTCCATGGGTTGAAATCAGGGTGAGATTACTAAACTTCAGGTGAGAGCTGAGGAGAGAGAAGAAAACACACAAAAAAGGAGGTAAAGCTCGACTTGGTGAAGGTTTATTATAATTCAATTTAACCTTACCTTATGTATCATCCAATTGCTGAACTTTTCTTTTCAGCAACTCTTTTTGCACAAACTTTCCAACAGAACTGACCATGTCAATGAAAGGAGGGAGATGGCTCTGGAGCCTCTAACTGCAGAAACGTCCAGAAGCCACAACACCAGCATGGCAGACACCATTTCATTTTTTTTTTTTTTAATTGCCTCTCAGGAGGCACCTGGGTTGAGCATCCAACTCCTGATTTTGGCTTAGGTCATGATCCCAGGATCGTGGGATGGAGCCCCGCATCGACATTCCGGGGCTCGAAGCATGTTCATAGGCATCATCATAGGGATTAGTGTTAAAGATAGTTTGTGCTGGAAGTCGGGGGCAGGGTTTTATTATCCTCATTTCATACAGACAAAAATCAAGCTTGGAAACAGGTAATTTGTTCACAGCTGAAGCTCATGGGCAGCCGAGCTGGAAGTGAGAGCCATCTCTCTTCTGACCCCCAGCAGTGCCCTCTGCACTCACCTCACTGCCCTCTATAACCAAGTCCTGTGAGTGACATTAAGTAGGACACCCAGGAGCATAAGCAGAGGCTGCTGAAGAACGGATGTGCTTAAGACTCACTCCATGTTTTCCCTTAAGCATTAAAATACTCCTGCTGCAAATTTGCCCTTCAGCTAAAGTCAGCAAAATTTTATGGGTGAGTTGATCTTTTCATACGATGGTGAGAAAGATATTTTTCTCTAAAATCTCTTCTGAGTTTACACCTCCCCTTCAAGCAACCAAATGCCAAAAAAGAAACCTTCACCAAGTTCGAGGAAAACACCTGCCCTCCTTTCCCATGAGGAAACTGGAAATTTTCCAAATGTGGAAATGCTATCAATTTACTGACAATCTGTTAAGTACCACTACAAGCAGGAGACTTTCGGTAATGGCATGGGCCGGCAATGTAATAAATTCAACTGCACCTGACATTTAAAAACAGCTAAATATTATGAAAGGTTGTGCTCTAGGGTCTCGAAGGATGCATGTCATTTAAGAATGAATATTCTTATCTGATACAAAGAAAACCCAGCACATCTTCTCCTCTAATCATAAGAATAAAATTTTTGAATATGTTCAAATAACATAAAGGTCACAATTAACCCCAGCTACTTAGGGCTCCCAGTCTGCAAATGCACACTGATGACAGGTCTTTAATTTATTTACATTTAATGGAAAGTGCAAAATGCAGCTAATAATACATGTTGATGCTCACATGAAGTTAGAATTTATTTTGGCTTTGGTGCCTATGTGATGGAAATGTGGTTTATGTTATACTAATAATAGTTATACATGGGCATTTTTATAGCTCTCTGTGAACAGGCGGCTTAGTAATTATCCAGCTATATCTTTTACTACAAAAACAATCCCTTTGGCACTGAATAATTTGAATGATCTAACAACATGGATCAAATGACTTCTAAATTGCCAAATTGCCACACTATAATATACTGAATTATGCAATTGTGCAATTAAAGACTTCTCCAAAAGCTTTTGAGTGGGGGGCATTTTCTGGATTTTTATCTGTAAGGGCACCAAATTTTCTACTCCTTTTCTTTAGCCTTAGCCAAATTCCTTATGCACTCTTCATGGTGGCTACTCTGGTCCTTTATCCAATCTTCAAGGTCACTAATTTAACCTTTCTTGTTCTCCCTCCCATCCCCTTTCCTCACTCTCAAGTTAGTGCATCTCTCACACCATAAAGAAAACAAAGACGAGCCACCAGGCCTCCCCCCCCCTCCCCATTTCCCTTATAACCTCCAGAAACATCTATAAGAGCGTTCTTCCATTCCCTCTAATTCAAAAGACAGGTTCTCTCCATTAACACTGTCTTCTCTTCATGTTCCTCTATCTTTCCTATTTTTTTAAGTAGGCTTCACACCCAGTATGGAGCCCAATGCAGGGCTTAAACTCATGACCCAGCGATCAAGACCTGAGCTGAGATCAAGAGTTGGACACCTAACCAACTGAGTCACCCGGGGCACCCTCTCCCTATTTCTATGCCAGCAAATTGTCCTTACAACACTACTTATAAACCTGGAAGTAACCAGTTTATTTGCTGATAGGGTGGAGCCATATATTCAACAGGGGCCATGGCCTTGCTTATCTGCTACTCTAAGGGGGCTTCCATTCTCAATGTCTCCTCAGGCCCAAGGTGGCTCCTGGAGCTCCAGCCATCATATCCCATATCCACATTACAGGCAGAAGGAAGGAGGAATGGGTGGAAAAGGCTGTCCATTAAGAAGAGACTAAAATCCCATGTGACTTTTCTGCTTACATTGCCAGAACTCAGGGACACAGCCACATGTAGCAGAAAGGGAGCCTGGAAAATATGGTTTTTCAAAGAGAAATACAGTGTGTTTTTTTTTTAAAGAACCATATTGCCCAATGTTCTGTTACCAAGGACAAAGTGCAGAATAAATACTGGGAAACAACTAGAAATCTCTACTCATACTGACTCATGGAGGAAGGCTAGGTGGGCTTGGAGAAGGAAATAGGTGGCTGACACCATGTGGTTCAAATGAGAAAAGGCAGATGTATGTGTAGGGTGCTGGGAACTGAAAGGGGAAGGGGGAGTCATCCAGGAGCTAGCAATGGTCGGATGCCATTACTGATGTGAATGGAAGAAATGGTGACAGCTGGGGCCAGGAAGGAGGCCCTACCCAAAAGCTGCAGCCATAGAACATGCTGTCTGGGGCAACATTATCTTCAGGTTCACTCTTATTATTGCTTTTCTCACCAGCTCCTCCTCCTTTGCCCATCTCCCTGCTCACAAGCTTCCCAGTATTCATGCCTATCTCCCTGGCTGATGTTATCTACCACCATGACTTCATCTTACGTATTTGCATGAAAGCTTCCTTCTGAGCTCAAAACCCAATTTCCAAGGGCCTATCGGTCCTAATGTGGCTGCTTCACAAGTATCCCCAAATCAGTATGTAGTCCCATTCCATTGCTCCTTTATTTCAGTCAAAGGCATGATCAACTAACCACCTCTCAAGTTAGGAATCTGAGAGCCTACTTCAGACTCCCACCGTCTTTCTCACTTTCCACAACTGGTCACCACGTCCAGCCTCTTTTAAAGTTTATTTATTTATTTTGAGGGAGAGAGATAGCAAATGGGGAAGGGGCAGAGAGAGAGAGAGAGAGAGAGAGAGAGAGAATCCCAAGCAGGCTCCACATCACCAGCACAAAGCTCAATCCCATGAACCTCAAGATCATGACCTGAACTGAAGTCAGATGCTTAACCAACTGAGCCACCCAGGGGACCCGAAAACCTCTTTTTAAATTAAATCCAATCTCAATCATTCCTAGTTTTAAGTTTCCATGTTTGCTCACCACTTTGATAGTAGCAGAGCAGAGTGGCTAAGACTATGGGCTCAAGAGTCAGATAGCCTCAGTTGGATGCCAGCCTCTAGCATACTAGGTTTCTGACCTTGGGTGAGTGACAAGTTATTTAACCTCTCTGTGCTTCAGTGTCCTAGTCTGTAAAATGGGAATAATAGAACCTAATGCCTTATAGGGGTGCTGTGGGATTAAATGATGGTATCTGTAAAAATGTTTAGAATATTGCCTGCTACATAAAACATTTTAAATGAGTAACTATTTAATTAAAGTGATTTAAGATATTAAGTCCAAATTCATGAGCACGGTATATAAGGCCTTTGTATTGGGGACTAAACTAACCTCATTAAACTTCTTGCTATTCAGTGAAGGTTCCCTCTTTCATGCCTTTCTATGAATGTGTCCACTTTTTCCTCCAACCTTGTGTTTTTTTAATTTAATTTTTTAATCTGATTCAGAAACATCCAAATATTTCTTAACTTATAACTATCTAAGAATATTGGTCCAAAATCATAAAGTTTATAATGTGCAGTTTTAGTAGATTTTAGCTCTTCTGAGGGTGACATATGGAGATCAAATGTTTAAGACTTTTAATCTGATGACCAGTGAATATTTTAGAAGTTCCTACAAACAGAACAGTGAGTCACAGGGTACATCTTGGATTTGGGCATACAGTAGACAAAATGGCAGAATAGCAGGACCACAGAGACAACACCGTTCTCAGATCTAGTGGTGTTGGCTTACTGTATATAAACAATACTAACATCACTGTGAGTCCTCTGCTCCAAAATCAAAGGTCACTGTGTCGTGGAAAAAAAAAAAAAGTTCAAGTGAAGTGCTCAAGCCAATGAAACATTAAACAAGCGCACCTGCATTTTCGCAGCGGATAATTCCAGTGGGGATTTCATGTTGCTGTGGATACAAGGGGAGGAACAGCTCAGAGATACGTGTAAAGCAGGGAGGGATTAGAGTATCCAGGGAAATAAGTAAAAGGTATTGCGTTTCATTCCATGCTTCAGGGGGACAGCTACAAAATTAGGTCTAAACATCCTTATCCTTCAAATAAAAGGGTCACATTGCCAATTTACTGTGAGCATGATAAAAGAAACATAAAACTTTTCATGTTGCTTACCCTTCTGGGCAGTAGAAACCTGTCAGCCTGCCAAGTAAATGCTTATTACTTTTATTTTTAATTTTTTCCTGGCTGGGTTTTTTGGTTTTTTTTTGTGTGTGTGTGGGTTTTTTTTTTTTTTTTTTTTTTTTTGGCATAGCAAGGGCAACCAAAGCCAGTGATTTAATTAACTGCTTTCATTAATGCTTTTATTTGAATAGATAATGTAGAGAGAGAAAATAATTATCCCACATCAATCTAAATGTTACAATTTACTAAAATCTCTGCTTTCTGAATTGTTCAGAACAATGACAAAAATGTTTACCAAATTACAGTAAATCCTAGCTCAAGACAGCTATTTAACTTAAGTGCTATTTAAATAGTCAAAAAATAACTCCGATCTGATTCAGTCTTAATGCTATCACATAATGTCACAAAATTAATGGTGACATGCTATAGATGGAACCTAAAAGTTGGGAACTCCCAATACCAAAAGAAAAATGGAGGGCAAAACAAGTCAAAATATTTATAAGTTGTTTAAGAGAATTTACCAGGTTCTCCCTGAAAAATGGTTAACTTTCTTCAGCAATATTATTTTGTTTAGCTCACAAAGAGATTTGTTTGACAATGTCCTTGGCCACTTCCTGTTTGTTGTCTTAGTAAAAATAGCCCAACAGCTGCATCCATGGCCTCCTGGCTGTCAGTAGTGGCACACTCGGACCTCCAGGGGGAGACCAAAGAAAGAGAGACCTGAAGAGGGTGGGGTCAAGGATTCTGAGCACTTCTAAAAGTGGGGGAGTGTTCATGGGGCAAAGAAGTAGTTCAAATCTCTCTCCCTGACCTTTTTTCTCTCTTCTCTTTGGTGCCATATTGCATGGCTCTCCTATTCATGGGAGCCCCAGTAGGAACCAGGGTGGGGCCTGGAGAAAGGGGCCAAGAAGCAAATCTCAAACCTGCCTGAATCCAGGCTTATGTCCTGGGACAAGGATCTAGAATCAACACTGAACCCAACAATGTCTGTTTGCCAGTGCTTTGTGAATTCTTCAGGGACCCTTCAGGGGAGGGGGTGGTGGCCAGGGTAAGGGACTGGGGGTGGGGGGAGGGAGAGGGGAAGGAAGGTATGGGGATTCAGGAACTCAGATGAAAAGCTTGTGTATCTCTGCATAAAAATAACACATAAATCCTAACTGAAAAAATGAAAATGAATGTAATGTTTGAAATGGTCACTTAACGAATAAGAATAAAATTTGGAAGTCTGGCAAAACAAACTAAGATGAAATTGGATTTTGCTTTATAATTTACAGGAAATGATTATGTACATAAGAGTAAAAATGTTACACATTTGTACTCTGATCATATTTTTATATACATGGAGCATATAGAAGATGTAAATACTAAGACAGCAGCTATGAAAGACCAGCTGGAAAGCCTCTGCACACAAGAGATGGCAAAATGTAAGACACCAATCAATCAGTTCCCTAAGACTGGAAAGGAGCATTGTGGGGATCCAAAAGTGATGAGGTCACTTGTGGAGGTGTGGAGTGGGGATAAGGACAGGTTTGCTGCTTGGGGCAAATGCTCGTGGTTACAAGGCTTTATAGACACCATATGGTCAGGTTTCCTCATGCATGGCATTTATATATTCTTGAACCTTTATTCTTAATGGTGATAGTTTAAGCATGAAGTATATGAGATGCTTTCTACTAGGTCCAATTTAGTGTGTAAATACTATGATATGGGGTAATGACTTCAGCTATGTCATGTTTAATGATAAGTTAATAATTATGCCTAGTAAGTAAGCCCTGAAGTAATGATATGACATAGAAGTTATATATGATTTGTTGAGAATTAGAAAATGTGGTTTGGAAAACAAGCTCATAAAAACAGGTTAATTACAATGAGCAATTATAGGGGGAAATAAGTTTCCTTACAGATAAGAGCTGCCAATTTTGAGGAAATGTCTACACAAATGGTTACTATACCCAGGTGCATGTTAGAATTACCTGGGGATTCTTAAAAATACATATTCCTGGAATTGTAGCATCAGGAATAGGGGCCCAGGAAACTCTTTTTATCACTGTCACCTCCACCTCCACCCCCATCCCAGCCCCACCCCCACAAATAGCTCTGATGTACAGAGTTGTTAAGTCTGGAATTTTCACAATCTGTTGCTTAGAGAAAAAGTTGCTCAACATTACGCTCATGTCTAGGATGCTGATCATAACATGTTTCTCTATCATTAGTTCTTAAAATAAAAGGAAACTCAGGGCTTTTTTTTCTTGTTTCATTTTTTTGTTTTTGCACAAGTGCCTTACTATGTTGGTAAGGATTGGAAAGATTCTGGTTGTCCTTTTGAGAGAAATTATCTTCAGAGAATTTCAGTTAGGGATTAACACGGTCTCCAGAAGCCATGTGCCCAGGAACTGGCCTTGCCTTGTCTGGGTTTCAACAGTGGCTCCAAGCACTCCAATCCCCCAGAGGGTAGGACTACCTCACACCTCTACAGAAGGACCATTCCCATGTCTCCAGGCTTCTCCCAACTGCCACCCAATATCAAATGCTGTACGAGAAGGGCCAGTTTGACACCTCCTTGTTCCCTCAAAGTGCTTGTAGTCACTTCTGTAATCGGTTGAAGGTACAGGGATGCAAGAAAGTGACTAGTGGATTCAGAGCTGAGTCGGGGTCAGGGAGCTGTGACTGAGTGTGTACGGTGTCTTTTGTCTTTTGGGAACTGAGGCTGCACATGAGAAAGGTGCGGACAGTAGGATGGGGACAGTTGGCATTGACCTAGTGCCACTAAAGTCCGAGTCACTCCTGGAGGGCTTGTTTAAACAAAGATCCCTAGACCCCGTTCTCCAGGTTTCTGATACAGTAGGTCTGGGGTGGGACCTGAGAATTTGTATTTCTATAACAGGTTCCCAAATGATGTCCATGTTGGTGTTCCATTTTGAGAACCACTGTTCTAGGCACAGAAAAGTGAGGGGCTCCCAGTGATTTTGGGTGCATAAGAAAGGTGGGTAGAGTTTAATATAAGTTTCAATGAAGGAAGTATATGATCCGTTAAATATTTGAGACACATAAGTAAAAAGTGAATTTTTTGTTTTGGCCTTGTTCTTTGTTTTGTTTTGTTGTTTTATTTTTTTGTTTTTTTTAAATTTTTTTTTTAATTTTTTTTAACGTTTATTTATTTTTGAGACAGAGAGAGACAGAGCATGAATGGGGGAGGGTCAGAGAGAGGGAGACACAGAATCTGAAACAGGCTCCAGGATCTGAGCGGTCAGCACAGAGCCCGACGCGGGGCTCGAACTCACAGACTGAGAGATCATGACCTGAGCCGAAGTCGGATGCTTAACCGACTGAGCCACCCAGGCGCCCCTGTTGTTTTGTTTTTAATGCAGTGGAATTCCTGGATTTGGGGTGTGGGGTGCACTCAGAGCCCCCTCAAGACGTACATGATAAACTTGAGGTTAGTGGCAAAAGAGAGGACCCAAAATATGTCCAGATTAATGTTTGAAAAGCATCCAAGTATCATAAAAGGGCTTAAGAAACATCCATTGGCAGCCCATTAGGTAGTGATGGTCAGTGGGAGCCAAAGATGTGGCTATTATGACCATGAGAGTCTTTGGTCCATAAGGGATTTCTATCCCTCAGCCTGGGTAGACAGCTAACAGGGCAGGGCATAACACCAGTTTTCTCTGCAGTCAAGCACTTTTGCAAAACAGAAACACCACAGAGCATTGGTCGGCTTGCTTGGTACTCCTGATGGTAAATCAGAGATAGTAGCCATTTTAACTGAATTTCTTTTTTTTTTTTAATTTTTTTTAACATATTTATTTTTGAGACAGAGAGACAGAGCATGAACAGGGGAGGGTCAGAGAGAGAGGGAGACACAGAATCTGAAACAGGCTCCAGGCTCCGAGCTGTCAGCACAGAGCCCGACGCGGGGCTCGAACTCACGGACCACCAGATCATGACCTGAGCCAAAGTCGGACGCTTAACCGACTGAGCCACCCAGGCGCCCCTAACTGAATTTCAAGAGAGCATCTTTGCCAGACCAGGACCTCTAGCAGGGAGCAAACACATATACTGGCAAGAAACACCTCTGATTCATCCTTAATCCTCAGGGGAGAGAGTATCTTCCATATGAAGACCCTACCTCCCCAGGCTCTTCCCTCCTATTAGACACAATGTGAGGCTCCCACAAGGAAACTAGATATGTAAATTTAATTAGTGGGGAGGTGCCAGTCTAATAAGCTTGGAGTGATAGGCTTTACCAGATGCTTTGTGTGTTATCACCTGATTTAACCCTCGTGCCAGTGTAGGAGGAGAGATTCTGGGTTCTCTCCCCATTGTACAGGTGAAGAAACAGGTTCACAGACTTTGGATGATTTTCCTGGGCCCCATCAGTCATGGGAGAGCTCTCTAACTCAGTGGTTCCTGGATCCTGACCCCCAGGGGTGTGAAAACACAGATTCCCACACCTCCCCCTGCATTTCTGATTCAATCCTTATAGGGTGGCATCTGGGTATCTGCATCTCCAACAGATCCCTAAGCAATGCAGAAGTGCTGGTCCACAGACCACAGTTTGAAAACTACTGATCTAACCTTATCTCTGTCCCAAATTAGAAATAAAGTATTTGCCAACACATGCTTTTAAGGCCACCTTTTCTTCCAGCCAAGGTTTCTGGTGGAGTACACTGGATCCTCTTTAGAGCTACAAAAATGCCTGGGAAGAGAGGTGGCCTTGAAAACCTCTTGACACAGTCTTCTTATCTAGCCTTGCTTTTTCTCTGCCTTCATCTCTGCCCCTGTATTTCACCAAAGGACAACTGAATATTAATTAAGAACAAGACTAGGGGCACCTGGGTGGCTCAGTTGGTTAGGCTCAGGTCATGATCTCACAGTTCGTGGGCGTCAAGCTCTGTGCTGACAGCTCAGAGCCTGGAGCCTGCTTTGGATTCTGTGTCTCCCTCTCTGTCTGCCCCTCTCTGCTCACACTCTGTCTCTTTCTCTGTCTCCAAAATAAATAAACATTTACAAAAAAAAAAGAAAAAAGAAAAGAAAGAAAGAACTGACTAAAGAAATTGGGATGGTAGGGAGCCTACCTATATCAACTGCAAAAGGTTCTCCCACCCCACTGCTTTCCTGTTCCTGTCTGCCTGGGGACATCTTTTGACCATGGGAGCTGGAGGGACAGGCTGGAAGAACAGTTCAGGGTGACCATGTGACCAGAAGGACAGGAACTGGTGGGTAAATACCGCAGCTTCCTCACACAAAGAGGGGCCAATCTCCATTGTGTCCTTTGAAGGGTCCCAGTATAGGATTGAGTCTCAGTTGCCCACAGCAACCTGCTGACAAATGATTTTTGGGGGTGTTGCTGACTTCCCTCCCTTTCCCACCTCACCACCCTGCTCTCTCAGGTGATTTCCTGGGATGGCCCCCAAATAAACTGCTTGCATCCACATTCTTTGTTTTCAGCTTTTGAAGGAATGTAACCGAAGGCAGGTGCCGACATCATCATTTGAAAATGAAACAGTAGTAGAGGGTGGAGACGGAGTGCGTGAGTTTATTACTCAGTTGACACCTGTGGTTATGTTTTTGTGATCATGAAGAATACATTCCCTAATTAACATCCTTAGCCTCAAAGAATCATGAAAAAAACCCACAAAAAATGACAATGAGCTGATCCCAAAAACGGCCTAATATTGCTCAAAGAGTCTTGCTTTTCTTTTGTTCTGAGTCTCTAAAGTGGTGAAGGTAGGAGATAAGAAGAGTTATCCTGAAATGAACAGGAGTGGATAATTTCAATAAATGAAGATTTTTTTTCATTTATAATTAATTACATTTAAATACTGGATTCAGTTAGGAAACTCGATTGTGATTCACAACACCAGGGAGTCTGGTCATTATTTTCCAGTGGCAGAATGTCAGGTCTTTCTGCCTGGGAAGGCCAGACCCTCTGAGCTTGACACGTAGCTGTCCCTACCCTCCCCACCCCACTCCAGCCACAAGACAGGCCTCCGTATGGGCTCCTGACAGGTCCCATTGTGATGCCAACACAACAATACGGCAAGACGCGACCTGCCCAGTCTGCCTCCTCCCCAGGCACCTCGGAGGGCAGCGCTGCACGTGCCACGGGCCTGGCCACCATGCTGCATTTGCCCTCGTCTCAAAAGGACAATCAGGGAGAGCACATGTCCATCCGTTCATGGGGCCGAGACCAACAGTAGAGAACAATGGCAGTCACCAACCTGTTCACTGGGGTTTAGCTCTGAGCTCAGCAAGTAAGCACTATTTAATTAGTCACCTAATTAGTGACAGGCCACACTGAAGGTTTCAGATGTCCTCAGACAAACGTAAAGATAAAAAAGTCTAATTAAGTTGCAAGCGCTGGGCTGGCTGCTGCCAGATCCCACAGCTGTGCCGGATATGCAGCCCCATAACAGGAGACCTGGTCATCCGGGCACAACTGCGGCTCTGCAAACGTGACCTCAGTTCAAGCTATTCTTAGTGGCCCCCACGCACCCAACCTGATGAGGGATCCATGTTTAGGTAGAAAATCAGAGATTTTACCCCTTGATGATATTCTTTGGGTTTGTCTTTGTTTGTTTGTTTGTTTGTTTTGTTTTTGTTGAGAAAACTCTTTGTGGTGGTAGAAGTGGAAGAGGTGGGCCTGGGCCCTCCCGCCCACCAGCGCTTTCTGTGAATCCAAGTGTGTGTTTCTCTAGGCGCACAAAGGGTTGTTGGGATACCACCCGGGGCTGCTTTCAGTCACTGTCATCCCAGGATGCCACTGCAGGCTCCTCAAGAGATACTTTACCTCAGAATTTAATTAGGAAGGATTTTAAAACAATGGATTAAAAGGAGCTGCTCCATAATTAGAAGTAAATAATGTAACGCACTGAAGCAGGGAGACACAAGAGCTGAAACAGAATAAACCAGTAACTGCTTCAGCTCAGTGAGTTCATGCCCTAGAGATAGCGAAGAAACCATTCTGTGTAATTTGTTTGGGGGGGGTGCTATCTACTTGGGACACTGTCTGGGACAGGGCCTGGGGCTCTGCATTGCTAGCGAGCTCCCAGGTGATGGTGACGCTGCTGTTCCACCGGCCACACTATAAGAAGGACGTGAAACGTAAGACGAGTTCACAGACCTGGTTCCCACCCACCCTTTTTGGGGTATGGCATTTCTCCTTTTCTCTTTAAAAAATGATTTTGGAGTACTTCAGCGGAAAGCTTGAAGTATTCAAAGCATGACATTTTGGGGGTTCGGCAGAGAGGGACTTCATGCATGAGGTGGCTGGTGAAAATATAACCTCTTAACATTTTGCGGGAAAGAGCCTCCTGCTCTCTGAAAAGAGCTTTCAGACTTCGTTGCAAAGCTCTCCTCCAGGAAATAGTGTTTCCCTGACAGGTGATAGATGCTCACCTCCAGGCCTGGCTGTGAACCAAGAAGATGAAGTTCCTTTTAGGCCTCAGATAAGATTGGTGTTCCTTGGGTGACAGATCTTTGGGCTGGCAGGACCATGGGAGTCCCTGCCATGACCTCAGCACAGTGAGGAAGACAGGCCATAGCACTGATTGGCAGCAGAAGGGGGCTGACAGCTGAGGCCAGGTTCTTTCTGCTTTTCCCCATGATTGGGGTTTTAGACAAGTCTTATTAATACAAGTACTGAGAAGGATAATATATATGAAATACTTATACTGTCCAAGCCAAGAACATTCATTCCCAAAGAAGTGGGGCAGCCAAGTGAACATGACCTATCAATCATGAGAACCATAATTTAAAAATAGTTCAGGTCCATCATGTGAATGTCTTGGGATGCTGAAGAACCTAAATAATTCACAATAAAATGTCTTAAGAACTGCCTTTCCCTTCCAATTCACTGCCCTCTACACCATAGGATAAGTGGGGGTTTCCTCCTCTTCATGCCCTACACCAAGTAAGTTCCCCTGGTCCTGACTCGATGCCAGCTGTTGGCCTCCTACTCAGCTCCTGGTGATCACCATGGAAATCCATGCCCTGGCAGGGAAGGTTATCAGGAAAGGCCAGGATATGCATGTGGCTTGAGCTCACATAGGGTGAGCCATAGGGTGGGGTGTTGGGGCCCAAACACATTCCCTCCTGGGCTCCTCTTGGAGTTTCTTGGACACAGTATCCTGAGAAGATAAATGCATATGCCCTGGGGCACAGGGAACAAATGAGCTGAGGCTCACCCTGACCCTGAGTTACCCTACACCCCCACCCTTCTCCATCAGCCAGTCAGGAGCCTCAGGAAGCCTGACAGAGTTTGTAGGAAGCTGTGAGAGCAGGGCTACCGCTCTTTAGCTCAGCCCTGGAAGACTGAATAGGGGTGGAAGGGTGGGAGCACCCCAAGGGATACTGGTATGTGTCCCTAAGAAAACACTTGTCATACATGTCACTGGGAACCGGGGGCCCAGGAGACCTTGACCGGGTAAGGACATGAAGATGCAGGGGGACCCACAGGCCTGACAACCAGAGATAAGGTGTGTCTGTGCAGATGTAACTGGATGGGTAACAGCAAAGGACCAGATAGAATGCTTTACCAAAAAAAAAAAAAAAAAAATTGAAACATCATGTTCACTATTCCCCCCTTGCATAGAGCCTTGTCCTACTGTATTAGTTGATGACTAAGGGCAAATCCCTTCGGCTCCCCCAGTAGCACCTTAGCACTTGAGGAAAGAAGGATGTAACAAGGGGTAAGAATTTGTACAAGGATTGCCTTTGGTGTCCTTTGAAGAGGACAAATGCTTTCTAATTTTTTTGCATGCACACAACACGAGGACAAAGGGTTGTCTGTTTAGATTCCAGATGACAGGATTATCAGGCTTTCTGGAAAAAGAGGTTGCTGTACTGGGCCTCAGATGGGTTTTGCAGGAACTGAAGTGCCTCAGCTGAGTCTGATAGTGTGGTGCAGGAACTCAGGAGGGCAATTTTTCTAAATCTTGCCTCTAAAATCTGGATTCAATCCTCATTGGGGGTCAGTGTCTGGTGATCACTTCCATTTCATTTCGGGTCAAATCATTTATAACATCTAGTTCAAATGCAGTTAAGCTGGTAAGTAAAATATGCAGTAGGTTACTATGGTGATTGCTAATTTAAAATAATTAGGGAAAATAATGAGAAAACTATTTCCTCTGTGAAGGATTCAAGATCCGTAAACTGATACCAGTCTATTTTTAGTATACGTAATCTGTAACGATGACAGAGAACTGTGAGTACTTTAAAATGCTTTAAAAAGGTCTGTCTGATTGAGGAATTTAATCAACCAAGTACTTATATCCAAATTTATTCTTGTCTTTATTAAATCTAAGTTGATTCCACAAAAAGAAAATGATATGTATATATCTTAATGTAATCATTTAAAATAAGACCATGACTAAGTATGTAGCTGAATGAAGATTTCAGACCTGTTTCTGGTAACTTCTTGACTACTATTTCACAAGTCCACACTGATAAATCACTCAGAAATGGTCACATATGACTTGCTGCTCAGAGTCTTAGATGAAGAGACCCCTCAGAATGAGGAGAGCCCTCAAACTGTAGTGTGGCACACACGGGAAAATGGATGTTCCTGGGTGCTTCTCATTATTTCTTTCTTGCAATGAAAGATTGCTATAGACTGACCACAATATTTAAAGCATGTGAGCTCTGTTGCTAATTTCAATAATGACATGTGACTTATTTCTGATTAACTAGGGGTATGATCCAGATAACTGAACAAATTGGCTGGAAAGTGAAAAAAATCTTTATCTGGTTAATGTGATGTCAAATGAGCAAAGTAACCATTCGGGATTAGCTTGTCTCCTTATCAACTAAGTGCAAACACCTGGGAGGGGTCATTTCCTCCACCCCTTTCCTTGTCTAACCCTTAACCCTCACCCATCTTCTTTGGACCAGTACTTTTGCTGGCTTCTGGAGGAGTGCTAGTGGGGAGCTTTTTCCCATCTTCTGCTTATCTTTTAGCACCTACAGTTTTGAATAAGAGCTAAAATTTCTCATGTGATCCTGAGCAAGAGATTTAGAAAAAACTGGACTCTTGATTCAGGAGTCTGTGGTTCTCCAAAGCCAAGCTCTTTTAAGACATCTATGAGACTATGAGACTTTATTGGGGCACCTGGGTGGCTCAGTCGGTTAAGCATCAGACTTTGGCTTAGGTCATGATCTCACCATTTGTGAGTTCGAACCCTGCATCAGTCTCTGTGCTCGGAGTCTGGAGTCTGCTTCAGATTCTGTGTCTCCTTCTCTCTCTGCCCCTCCCCCACTTGTACTCTGTCTCCCTCTCTCTCAAAAATAAATAAACATTAAATTTTTTTAAAAAGACATCTATGAGAGTTTTTTTAAAAAAATAAATGAGCAGGGATGCCTGGGTGGCTCAGTCACTTAAGCATCCAACTCTTGATTTCAGCTCAGGTCATGATCTCACAGTTTGAGTTCGAGCTCTGCGTCGGGCTCCTCACAGCTTGGAGCCTGGGATTCTGTCTCTCCCTCTTTCTGCCTCTCCCTTGCTCTCTCTCTCTCTCTCTCTCTCTCTCTCAAAAAATAAATAAATAAACTTTAAAAAAATAAAAAAAAATAAATGAGGAAACCAAGTCTGAGAGAAAATGAGGTAACACATCTAGGATTCTGCATCATGTGCTGGTGATGCCAGGCCATGAACCCAAGTTCTTGGACAATAACCCAGGGCTCTTCCTGTCAATGAGGGGCTGAAATTCATTGAGCAGATGGAGAGCTAGTCAGGGGAAGCTGAGAATTCTCGGGAATCACCTATCAGTAAAATGTGCTCTGAAAGGAAACCCATTTAGTGCTGTGAGGATTAAAAAAAAAAAAAACAGCACTGAAGGGATGCGAAGGCCTCAGTCTTCCCTGGGGGGTTTTACTCTGTTCCCTGGCACCTAAAATGCAGGGTATGGAAGAAAGGTCCTGGTTTGTCTGCCATTTCAGAAAGCCTATTTGTGATGTGCAGTGTCAAAACCGGTTCCCAAATCTGCCTGATCATATGGAGCACTTGCTAAAATGTAGATCCCCAGAGCCCTCCCTGGGAGTTCCTGATTCTGTGTTCTGTGTTCCTGTCTGGTGCTGAGTCTGGGAGTCTAACAAATGCTCTAGGTGATTCTTATGATTCAACAAATGAGGGAAACACTAGTATAGACTAAGGTTGGCAAAATTCTAGAAAGGGTCAGAGTGTACATATTTTGAGCATTGCAGGCTAAACAGTCCCTGTCACGGTCTCTCAAATCTGCCACTGTATCAAGAAAACAGAGACAACATATAAATAAATGTGACTGTGTTCCAATAAAGTTTTATTTACAAAAGCAGGTAGAAAGCCACATTTGACCCAGGAGCAATAGTTTGCCAACCCTCAGTCTAGAATATTTCACTGCTTCATCAATCCACCTAGGCAAGGTATATGGGGTGGCAAAAAAACTTCAGGTCTTTTCTTTCAAAACAACCTTTCAGGTATAGAAGAGAAGATCCTCTTTAAAAACAAACAAATAAAGTAAAACAACTCACCAAAATACCAGCGTCTCTAGGAAGGAAATTCCAACACTGGATGCACCAACCACAACAATCTTGGCATTGACAGTTATTTTCGGTTCCAATGTTAGTTTTCTATTTGTATGGTTCAAGGCGTAACCCAACTGGAATAAAAGATACAAAGAAAAAGAGAGACTTAAAGAAGATGTAGCTGAGTCTGTGCTTCCAGATTGGCAATTACGTAGAAGAGTTATTTAACCAGGACACTACTGGCAAATCAGACTAAATGCCCATGCACAGCCATGGTGAAATTTATGGAAAATAATTTTTAAGATATTAACATGAGTTTGGGAAAATACCTAATACCTAGTCTGGCTCACATAAAAATGCTTGGTTTACATAATTTTTTTCTTATTGCTGATGGATGTTTCTTACAAAACTGAGGCCCTTTATGATTAGAAACAATGAGGTAAATAATCCCACAAGAAGATAGACAAGTTGCTCCTTAAGAATCCATAGTTTTATGAAAGGTCTCAACCTTTCCTTCTGTCCAAGATCACCCTGAAAACTTGAACAACAATGAGATTACAATTGTTGGATAATTTAAGGCAAATATTAATTCTTTCCATTCTGCGTCCCTCACACCACTTAGCACAGTGCCTTGCACACATGTGTTCAGTAATTTGTAGAATGACAAACCTTAGTTGAATGACAAAAACATGTTGGATGATTAAGAGTTATTCAAACTTTCAGATGCTCTGAGGTCAAGGAGAACTCTTAGAAGAAGAGAAGGTAACTGGCGATCATTTTATTTTTTTTTTAATTTTTTTTTAATGTTTATTTATTTTTGAAACAGAGAGAGTCAGAACATGAATGGGGGA
This sequence comes from Panthera uncia, assembly GCF_023721935.1. NCBI lineage: Eukaryota > Metazoa > Chordata > Mammalia > Carnivora > Felidae > Panthera > Panthera uncia. Next base: position 44,308,273 of record NW_026057578.1, on the reverse strand, counting down.
GGGGCAGAGAGAGTGAGACACAGAATCGGAAGCAGGCTCCAGGCTCTGAGCCATCAGCCCAGAGCCTGATGTGGGGCTCGAACTCACGGACCTCGAGATCGTGACCTGAGCTGAAGTCGGACGCTTAACCGACTGAGCCACCCAGGCGCCCCTACTGGTGATCATTTTAATGCCCATGTTTGGAAAACTTTCTTGAGTTGATTTATTTGATTCACTTTCCTGCAAAGGCTTCAGTGGAAGCAGTAAATGTATGAAGGAAAGATTTACAAAGATAAAAAGAGTAGGGTATTCTTGAAAGGATGTTCTATTGTGTCGATAGTCCTTAGTTCTATTTTTTTTTTAAGTTTATTTGTTTATTTTGAGAGAAAGGGAGAGAAAGAGCATGTGGGGGAGGGGCACAGAGAGGGAGAGAGAGAGCGAGAGAGAGAGAGAAACCTGAGCAGGCTTTGCATTGTCAGTGAACCCATGAACCATGAAATCATGACCTGAGCCAAAACCAAGAGTTGGATGCTTAACAAACTGAGCTACCTAGGAGTGCTCCCTACCCCCACCTTTTTTCAGTTTGACCTTAGTTCTATTTTTAATTCATTAATTCAACATACATTTTTATTTGATGTCTGGAAGAATTACAACTGACTTCTCATCAGTTACAATGGAGTCCATAAGGCAGTGGAATGACAGCCACACCAATGCACTCCACTCAGTTAAATTCTCATCACATCAGCATTAACTCATCCTACAGCTCAGAGATATTCAAATTCCAATAGACCAAATCTATTTTGAATTTTCTTAAAATCGTGAGTTACTAAGAGTTTGGAAATCCAGTAGGCTAATGGTAAAGTCCTATGTAAAGCTTGGCTCCCACTGACCTTCCAGTGCCTGAGGTAGCTTGGATGTGGCCACATGCTTTGCCATCCACCAAGGAACATGTGAAATTTAGAGGATAGAACCCTTATCTCTAGCTCTAGCTAGCCTAGCAATATGGAGGTAGAATAGGTCTTGACCCAAATAATGTAATATAATGTAATGTTTGGATATTTTAGACTCTCCATAATTAATGCTGCTGGTGCCTTTCAGCATGCTCCCACCTTTAATGAGGCACACCATGAATTCTGGAAGAGATTGAGCTTGCTCCCATCTTTAAGAGGGGACTCCAATTGACATAAACCAAGTCACATAACCATACCCTCCTTGCTCAATAATTGGCCCAGGATAGACACATGACCTATGTTGGCCTAATCAGACTGAATCCCAGGACTTTTATATGGTGGTTGAAAAAGAGAAACCTCTTGCCTTCTAGATAGTATTGGGGTAAGATGTGAAGCCTGAAATGGTATAGTCATCATGACACCAAGCAGGAAACAATCCTGGTTGAAGCTCCAACAGAATCACAAAGACATGGAACAGAAATTCCTTTCAGGGTTCTTGGGTGGCTCAGCCAGTTGAGCCTCCGACTTTGGCTTAGGTCATGATCTCACAGCTTGTGAGTTTGAGCCTCACATTGGGTTCTGTGGGGCTTGCTTTGGATTCTGTGTCTCCCTGTCTCTCTGCCCCTCCCCCACTTGTTCTCTCTCTCTCAAAAATAAATAAACATTAAAAAAAAAAAAAAGAGGGGCACCGGGGTGGCTCGGTTGAGTGACCAACTTTGGCTCAGGTCATGATCTCATGGTCCGTGGGTTCAAGCCCTGCATCCGGCTCTGTGCTGATAGCTCAGAGCCTGGAGCCTGCTTCAGATTCTGTGTGTCCCTTTCTCTCTGCCCCTCCCCCATTCATGCTCACTCTCTCTCTCTCTCTCTCTCTCAAAATAAATAAACATTAAAAATTAAAAAAAAAAAAAGAAACTCCTTTCACACTCTGTCTGAAACCCACACTGCCTTTGGAGTCTTCAATTATATGAGCAATAAATATCAGTCAGCTATTACCACAGTAGTGCTACATAACAAACTACCACAAAAGGCATTGGCTTAAAACAGCTGTTGTTTTTCCTCACTCATGCATCTCTGGGTTACAGTACATCTGAAGGCTGGATTCAGCTGGGTTTGGCTCCAACTTGCAGATTCCAGATTGGCCTCACATCTCCCTGTCTTTATTTTGATGAGAGATAGCTGGCGAATGTTCTTCTGGCAATGGTAGAAGTGCATAAAGTAAGACTAAGCAATACCTCTTCAGCCTGGCCAAAGCAAGTCATGGGGCTGAGCCCACTACCCATGAGATGGGGAAGGAGATTCACCTGTAGTGGGAGGAACCTCAAAGGGCAGAGCTCAGGGAGAGAGGAATAGCTGGGGAGAAGGATGCAGTCTACCACGTTTCCTCAGTTGTTTCAGACAGCTTGTTTCTTGGATATGCAACTGAAAGTTCCCTAACCTGACACATTTTCCAAATGACAATAATGAATGTATCGTTAGGGTGAAAAAATGTCTGTCCTCCAAATAAATGTCACGCTAATCTGGCCTAGAAGAATTTCCCAAGAGGGGTCGATGAGGAATTTTTTGAGAAAAGCAGTTAATTCCAGTATATGTGGGTGCCACCATGAACTGTGTTTTGATTGATTTATTTCCAAGACAGGTAGGGTGGCAGCTGATTCACACTCCAGCCAGCCTTGGGTCTGGTGGTTTACCGCAAGGGAGACTGGGAGCATAGAAGTTGGTATTGATGAGAGAGTGTGGGGCAAGCTGAGGGCAAAGTACAGACTAACAGCAACCCCTCCCCCAGGGGGGATATGTACGCTATTCCTTGGACACTCCTGGCTGCCCAAGAACAGGGGGGAAGGAAAGAAAGCAAGTGGCTGACTGATAGAGATCACAGTCATGCAGGACAGGAATCTCCTTCAGTTTACAGATAACTTAGTAAAATGGAAGAAAAAGGCAATCTTATCCATAGCCTAATCTCCAGAAACCAACCTATAGACTCTGTTTCCTAATATCACCTTCATCAAGACGTAAGGGGGTTTAAGTGCTTGCCATGGAGTTGTGGGAAACAAAGGCAAATGAAAAATTAAATTTCCTTACTGCCTACAGCCCCTTGACAAGTCCTTGAAACAGGCAGAGTGACCTCCCTGTAGGAGCTCAGCTGCCTTGATGATGATACTTTGCTAGGGGCAAAAGAGCTGAACATTATGCCTGACCCCCCAGGATCCTGTGTCTCCTTAAACACATAAAAATTACTTTGCAAGCCTCATTTATCTTTAACCTCCAAGTATATGTTGGCAGTTCTAACTCCAAGCATATGGCACCTGACGTACATCTGAAGGGTCTCATGACTGAGGTTTTACTAGACAGTAATAAAAGATGTTTTCCTAACAACAGCTAGCCCCTCAAGGTCCTGGAAACCTTGCTTCCAAAATTCCTTAGAGACTTACACTGTCCCTAACCCCTCCCAACCTGAAGGTATATAATCATTCAGTCTTCACAACCCCAGTTCAGCTCTTTCTGCCCACGGGTCCTGTCCCTGTGCTTTAATAAAATCATCTTTTTGCACCAAAGATGTCTTCAAGAATTCTTTCTTGGCTGTCAGCTCCAAAGTCCACTATCACCCCAAAACCCCCTCAGTATGATGGCATTTAATCACAGGTCCAATTAACAGACTTAAAATGCCAGCATCTTGACAGAGGTCAGAACTCCAAGATTCCTTCCACAGGGGTATGTTCAGACATTCCCCTCTGCTATCTGGAAGTGCACATTAACACTGAAGCATAGGCAGTAATGAAATTCCCTGGTAAAGAATTATAACCCATTTATGAAATAGCTCCTGTATCAATGATACAAAGGCGGCTGGGGAACAGAACAGAATGGTTTTTGTTTCCCACACAATAGCTTTAACACCAACAGCTGCCAGGCCTCAGAAATCACCTTTCTAACTGCTGAACACATAAAGTGGCCTCAGGGGTGTCAAGAGTTAGCCATCAGTACCAATGATGGTAGGTGTCTCGGGAAAGTGATCAGGCATCACAATGATTTTCAGTAAGCTAGTTTTGTGTCCAGGCTTTAATTAAAAACATATTCATCGTCAGGTATGGTGAAGTGACCTGAAAAAACCACATTTTTCTTTTGTTAGGGTAGATGGTTTTTAAATACCTTGAAAAAAATTCTTCCCAGCCTGGAAATGTCTTTCAGTGATGACCGCAAATTAAGATGGCTTCTGCTGCTTTATAAAGGGTTTATTTTGCCCATAAGCAGGAGTACCATTTTTTGAAGGAAAGCAGAATATTTCCTCCCTTTAGATTCCTTCAAGCCACAGGTTTCCATAGCAAAAAAACCAAAACCGAAAACAAAAAAAAAAAACAAAACAAAATAAACCATACCATTAGGTATGGAAGATCCTCTAAGTCAAGCCAGCTTTTCCTTTCTTTGTCTGAAGATCCACCGAAAACGCCCAACACACTGGAGACCTAATTTTTTATTCTTGCTTTTTAATTTTCTTAATAGTGAAATAAAAATAAAGCTTTATCTACTGGCTTATATTTTATAGACAGAAATTAAATGTGCCTTGTGATAGTAAGTCATTTCAAAGATAAAACAGAGGAAATTCTGTAAGCTATTTAACTACATACCACACTGGTGATGACAATATGGGTGAGAAATTAGGTTCTTACCTCCATGTCTTGTGAAGACACTTATAATTCTTTTTTCTAATGATACTAGGTTAGCATTTTTAGACAAATGGATTATTTTATTTTATCTTTTATTTATTTTTATTTTTAGAGACAGAGAGAGTGCAAGTGTGCATGTGCAAGTGGGGGAAGGACAGAGGGAGAGAGAGAATCTTTTTTTACAAAAATGTTTATTTTTGAAAGAGAGAAAGAGAGCACTAGACGGAGAGGGGCAGAGAATCTTAAGCAGGCTCTGCGCTGTCAGCACAGAGCCCCATGAGGGTCTCGAATTTACAAACCGTGAGATCATGACCTGAGCTGAAATCAAGAGTCCGACACTCAACTGACTGAACCACTTAGGCAGCTGGAGAGAGAGAATCTCAAGCAGGCTCCATGCTCAGCACGGAGCCAGAAGTAGGGCTTGATCCCATGACCCTGGGAACAAGACCTGAGCCAAAATCAGGAGTCAGACACTTAACCAACTGAGCCACCCAAGCACCTCTAGGGATAATTTTAAATGTAGAGATCAACATGTATCCCAGCATGAAGGAATACAACACCTATTATGGTATATACACAGACCTTCTAAGGCTAAAAGAAATGTTCCTTGAAATTGACCGTGAGTCCCATAATGAGTTTAAAATACAGACTTTCCGTTCAGTCCCAGATAGGAGAGGAAAGAATATTATGGGATTTTCCTGGTAGAAAATTCTAGAGCTGAGCTTGAGGTGGGGAGGGAAATGACAACAAAGATCATGTCAAGGGGGACAGGAGTTGAGATGAGAAAATAGGGAACAGAAATGGGCACAAGTTTAAGTTGTGACATATTTGTCTGTAATTTCCTGTGACCTTCCGAAGCGCAAGACTTGTCAGTGAATGAGCCGTCAGAGGAGGTTTTGGTTGCTCTTATTAATTTAGTTGGTTTGTTTGCTGCCCTCCACTGAGACAGTTTGCTTCCTGAAGTCAGGAACTACATTTTTGTTTTTTGAGGCATTTGTTTTCTTTGGGTTCTGATTTGCTTATTTTATCTAAATGATTCCTGCCATACATTTTTAGAGATTCAATAAATGGTAAAAGATATATTAACTTTCGGTATAAAATAATATACCATATACCAATATACCATAAAGATAATGGTAAAGATATATTAACTTTTTCATGAGCCCTTCTTAAAGAGTACTGACATGATTTCCACTGATTGAAATTATTTTAGTTGGCTCTTTGCCAGTTGCTTAAATGAGCAAACAAATGATTTAGACATAATCAGAACTACTTGGGATTCAATCTGATCTTTTTACTAAAAATGATGTTGATGTACACAGTCAGTTGAATTTATGCCCTGATTCACATACAGTTACCAAGAGACCTTAAATTCATAGTTTGGAGTTTCATGCATATTTGTTAACTATTTTGTGTTAAAATTAAAACTAAAATTTGTGGTAACTATTTTGTGTAAAATTGCTCAAAATGCAATTTTGTCTGATAGACTTTAGTTCTGTGTTTCCACATCCGGTTTGGTTTCTCTTATGCACTTACTTAGAATGAGTTAGAATGACTACAAAAGCATTATTAAAACTCAATTTCAGTAATAGATCCCAAATCAGAAGTTACTGAAATTACAAATAGGCCAATAAACTAGGAAGCAGTCAAAATAAATATAAATGATGCTACATAATAAATGCAAGGTTCATACTAAAATGGAATATGATAATGTCTATGGTGAATTTTTTTCTAATGATACCATATCATTCGGAGGTTATGTTCAACTTCCAGGATCATTAGACATGGCACCATTAGCCCGGTGGCAAGGTTTGGGCTTGTTTTCTTAATTCTGCTACTGGTTGAAATTCTGAGCCTCTTTTCCTTAAATATCAGTTTCCTCAGGTGTAAAATGGAAGTAAATTACACAAACCTCTGCCTTCCTCAGCAGGCAAACATGGGAACTATTCATTAAACAACATCTACAAATACTTTGAGCTTTTCAGGCAAAGATGTTACACAAGGTAAAATTGCACATCCTCTCTCCCATCTGCAATATGAAAGGCAAATCTTCGAAAAACACATTTTAAAAGGGCAAAACAATGAGCTCAATTTTCAGCTCCACACCCATGTATATATATTTTTCTCACAGAAAGCTTCCAAAGACTTCAAAGGGAGCTCTGTCCATGCAAGGAAATGGAAGATGGGGAGATCCAAAGCCATTAGGAATAGAATTTCTGAAATTCTTAATAGGCCTCCTTTTCCTTCATAAATGTAATTTTTTTCTTATACTTCTGTATTCCCTTTTTTTCTCTTTTTGAGGCTCTTTGTTTCCCAATATGATCAAAATAAATGACAGATTGATATCAGTGTCAGTTTCAAATTTCAAAGTTCACAAGTTACCCTCTTTGGGGCAAAGTATTGCCATTATTTACCAAATAAAGAAAGGGTAGAGAGGAACAGATATGTAAAAGAGAACTAATAAGTGAGAAATCACTTCCACAGATACAAACTACAATTTTGGAAAGCCTTTCAGCTAAAATCATTGGAAGTGTTCAAGAATCTGATATGAACACCAATGCCAATATCCTGACAGAGCAAGAAAAAACTGTGAAGAAGATGCTATGATTTTGAGCCTTGCTTTATGAAGGATTCTTTTAACTTTCCCAACACTTTTTGTAGCCCAAGCACTTCAGAAAAATGTGAACTGCCTATGGTATCTGCTGAGAGCAATGATAACCCAAGGACACTTTCTCACTTGCATTCTTTTTTTTTTTTTTTTTTTT
>NW_026057578.1:44227301-44300520 GCF_023721935.1 Panthera uncia | reverse complement strand
TTTTTTTTTTTTTTTAATGTTTATGTATTTATTTTGGGAGAGAGAGAAGGTGGGGGGGAGGAGGAGAGAGAAGGAGAGTGAGAATCCCAAGCAGGCTCTGCACTGTCAGCACAGAGCCCGACATGGGGCTCAATCCCACAAACTGTGAGACCATGACCTCAGCTGAAACCAAGAGTTGGGCGCCTAACCCACTGAGCCACCCAGGCTCCCCTGGCTTGCATTCTTAGCATGATAAAGAGCATATCCCAAATCATGCTACATGGGCAGAGTGGGCTGTGGTTAGTGAATGATCTACTCCAGGTACACTCTAGGCACTCATGAAATATGTGGGAGGCGAATGAAGCCCTCTGCAAAGTTATTAGTTGATACTACCCATGAAGAATTGTTGTTTAAATAATTATATATCTTTAATTTCTTTACATTCTTCACATTATCCAGGGCAGACAGTGGGAGCATAATAGATTCTTGTGGCATTCTCCCACATAGATTGAATCCTACCTGAAAGAAAGAGGATTCCTGTATAAATTAGGGTTGGGCTTGACTGCCTACAACAGAAAACCTAGCTTAAACAGAAAATAGCTTTAACAGGATGGAAGACAATTTCTCTTTTACGCAAAGGTAATCTGGAAATATGAAGTCCAGGGTTACTGAGTACCATAAACTTATCAAAGACCCAGACTTTTACCTGCCTAACTCCCCATCTTAGTGCAAGGTTTCCATCCTCACAGATGGCCCAGGATGGCTGCTGGAGATCAGACATCACATCCCCACTCCAGGTAGCAGAAAGAAGAGAAGGGGGAACAAAAAAGGAGCCTCCCTCCTAGCTGAGCCACTCCCTTTAAGCGTCCTTCCCAGAATTCCCATTCCAACTACATCTGCCTCCATCTCAGTGGCCAAAACTGAATCATATGGTTATGCCTGATGCAAGGGAGGCTGGGAAAGAGTTGGGTGCAATGCTGCCTTGGATAAAATCGAGGTTCCATTATTAAGTCTAAAGGGAGCAATGGCTATTGGGGGCAACCTAGTGGCCTTTGCCATAGTTCCTTAAACTGCTATAATACATTGCATAAACTTCTTCAACTTGCATTTTTCTTATATTGCTCTTATCAACTCCATCTGTACCAATCCTTTGTACACCCTTATTCCTCATCTGGATATTCTCATTATTTTGCAAACATTATAAAAAGTGAAAATCATTGCCACCCTATGGCACTCGCTTCTGGCCATTCTTACACATTTACATTAGAAGAAAAGTGTTTTGGGAGTTGAGTTGAGTGACCTTTACTGGATTTCATCGATTCTAGGAGGCACACTTTTTTCACATCTTGGCATCCCTGAAATCAACCTCACAGTCAATATCATCTTAATCACTGCAGTCAGCAGGCAGCGGCAGTGACACAATTCCTTTCCTGGGTGTGGGTGACTTGTTCATGGCTATTCACTGGCATAACTTCCAGAGAATCCTGTGTGTTATGTGTGCAACTGCTACTGACAATGTCTTCAAAAAGACTGCAGCATGATTTGGCATTAAAATGAACACTTACTGTGTTCCCATAAAGGCCTGAAAACTGAACGGCAGGGTGCAAATTTGATATTAGTGAATCAAATATTAGTCATTGGAGGAATGGCTGTCATTCCATATTTTCTTGCAATGCAAAAATCAAGTGCTTTGTAGGAGCAAATAAAGGATGACAGATACCCACAAGTAGATACCTGTGTTACATTTGTTACTGAGACACCGGCAAAAGTTTTATTCCCATCACATAGCAAACAGTGCAATTGAAGGGAATGTAAATTGCCTCTCTTCTCTGAATAGATGAAAGAAATTTCAAAGCAATGAGATTTATATGACTGATTCATATTCTATTCAGGACTCCCATTAAAACATTGTGTCATAGCTTAATTTGCCATTTTTTTTCCTTCATGGTACATAAAATAAGGTACAATTTATAAATGATAATGTCTTAGATTTGATAAATTGATTTACTTGTTTTTAATTAAGTAACTGCCCCTGACAAGCAGCTCATAAAATCATTAAAAGTTTGATTGCGTTGGGGCACCTGGGTGGCTCAGTTGGTTGAGCGGACTCTAGATTTCAGCTCCGGTCATGATCTCACAGTTTGTGAGTTTGAGTCCTGCATCAGGCTCTTTGCTGGCAGTGCAGAGCCTGCTTAGAATTCTCTTTCCTCCCACCCTGTGTCTCTCTCACTCTCAAAATGAATAAATAAACTGTAAAAAGAAGTATTATTGCTTTGATGCATACATGAGCATTGGCAAGGGAGATCCACTGATGGTTTTTCAGAGACACAAGATTCACTGATCCCCAATGTCAGGCACACTGGCACGTGTACCACGATAACCTCAAATGGCTCCATATCCCTTCCTTCCTACCTTGAGTCATGTCACATGTTTATTTTTTTTAAATTTTTTTTTAATGTTTATTTTTGAGAGAGAGAGAGAGACAGACAGAGTATGAGCAGGGGAGGGACAAAGAGTGAGAGAGGGAGCCATAGATTCTGAAGCAGGCCCCAGGCTCTGAGCTGTCAGCACAGAGCCCGACGCAGGGCTCGAACCCACGAACTGTGAGATCACGACCTGAACCGAAGTTGGACGCTCAACCGACTGAGCCACCCAGGCGCCCCTCATGTCACGTGTTTAGAAATGTCCCCAGAGCCTCTGCATCACCTTAGTTGAATCTTGTCTGGCATGTTTCAGCTACTTGACACTCCAGGTATCATCTTTCATACAGTGTCCCCTACAAAGGGAAGAAATGACTTCTCCAGTGTGAACACACAGGGAAAGGCAGGAATGAAGCAAATCCCTGGCAAGGAAATGGTTTGCAGGATCAATAACCTGATCCTGTATTGTTTTCAAAGCACAAATTACTACTACAGTGCATAGGTCTCTCTTGAGAAACTTCACTGCTGCTTAATTATTCTCAATTTCTATATCTCCATGAAAGACCCACTTGTGATAAAATAAAATGAAGGTATGGCCTCAAAGGTTTTACAAACACTCAAATTCAAAAGTGAAGGAAGGCACTCCTCCTGTTAAATAATGCCCTTCTGGAGTGATGACATTCTCTTTTATGTATCTGAAGACAAGAATGGTCCTCCAGGTATTAAATGAAAATTGCATATCTGAATGTGTTTACAATAAATAATTTAACTCTGAATGTCTTAATAATTAGGCAAGGAATCAGAAAAATAATCTGTGATAAATTTTCTTGAGATTTTTGTTAAATTAAAAAAAAAGTTGTATTGTTTGTTGTTTTCCTTTTCTAAAAAAGTAAGAGTGAGGGTTATGGAGAATGTATGGGGTATCATCCATCTGAATACTACTTGCTTAAAGAAAGAGGACCTCCAGTCATCCTCTTTCCATTCCACATCATAAAGGATGGGACATGTAGCTTATCAGGGATGCCTGAACAGTTGATACTTAGCCACTGGCTTGAAAATATTTTGCACTTAATATCATGGAAGTAGACTGGAATCTTCCCTCATACCTACAGAAGGAACTTACATATACATAGCAGAGAGTTACAATGTCACAGAGTCCTGTCCCTAGTCAGAGAAATAATTAGAAAAAGTATTCGTATAAAATTCCAAAGCCAGTCTAACTTGGTGGAGAAGGCAGGTGGATACGTGGAATGATTCTGAGGGCATTAAGATAAGCCCATTCAGTATCCTGCTGCCTGAAATTCTGCCATCAAAACTTTAATGTAGAGCTTAATGCAACAATGTCAACTCAACAAATACACATTGAGCATCTACCATGTGCCAAACACTGACCAGTGTGTTGAGGTAAGAATGAGGCATGGTTCCCATCTTTAATTCTCATTAAGTCAGATGACAGACCTATAAACAAATAAAATACAGTATATAAAATGCAGTGATAAGGGTAATGTGTCAGGAAGCTATTGCTGTGTAACAAACCAACCCAAAACTGAGTGAATCGAAAGAACAAACATTCTTTAGCTCAGGTTACTGTGGGCCAGCAGTATGGGCTGTGCTGAGCTAGGCAGTTCTTCTGGACCCAGCTGGGAGGCTGTCGGATCAGCTGATGTTTGGGTGGTCTAGGATGGCAAGGAAATCTTCTTACATAAAGTGCTGGCTGAGCTGGATTTGAAAGGATCAATATGTCCAGATGGACAAGGGAGAGAACAACTTTCTGGATGAGAGGTGAAAAGCCAGGACAAGGGTCTGCAAGGGTGACACATCCCACTGAAATACAGATCAGTCTTTACTAATGCATTTTCAGGTGATGTCCCGAGAAGGCAGGATGGTCCTGCCTGGACAATACAGGAAGCAGACACAGAAGGGGATGCGAGGAGTAGAGCAGGGGTCTGGAGAGGAAGCTAGGAGAGAAAGCCAATGACCAACTGTGTTCATGCTGCCATCTCCCACCTTTGGACACAGAATAAGATGAGAACTTTCTATTTGTTCTCCCAGGGGATAAGCTGTTTGCTCAGGTTGAGTACCTGGATATTTGCACTGCTGGTTTAGGCCTCGGGTTCATTTGTTAGGAAAATGACACCTGTGGAGGAGAAGTCATTTTCCTGAGCATCTCTGTCCAAGTGAGTGCTGTTCCACAGATACAGCTTTTCAATCTTGCTGTCTCCCCAACATTTCTTTATTTTCACCCCTGGTTCTTTTCAACACGGCCTGCATGTCCTGACTCTAATTTTCGTTTGGAAGGTGTGCCTTCAAGCATGTTTTCAGTCTTTCAATTAGGCTCATTATTCCTGTTGACATCCAATTGTATCTCTGGGTGAGTCTGAAGAAATTAAGCATATCTCTTTCATCTCAAAGCAAACAATGGTTTGTATTCTTTTTCACATGACTTTAAAATTCTGCACACCAAAATGTTCATTGGACTTTTTTGTAAGAGCAATGCACAATGATTGTTTTGAAGGAAGAAGCCTTTCTGAACATTCCTGTGGAGAATGCTAAGGCTAAAAACAAAGTTCAAAGGAATTTGGTCAGAATCAATGATTCAAGGGAAGGACTTGCAGGAAGGAAGACAATAAATCCAGACTCTTTTTAAATTGAAAAGAAGAGGGCTAGGCAGAAATCTCAGCAGGAAGAAGCTGAAATACTATATTTATAGTATAGTATAGTGGGAGTGGCCACTGCCCAATTAAAGTAGAGAGATATTTTAATAAAACACAGGGAGGCTAATCTCAGTCATTCAGATACTTCATATCAGAGCAGGGAAAGTAAAGGTCTTGGTCCCACTGCGAATTCTTGCAAAAAGAAGAGCTGGGTGTAGGTAAGTGGTGAACCAGTGAATTCTACTCCTGAAACCAGCATTGTGCTGTATGTTAACTAACTGGAATTTAAATAAAAATTTGAAAAGAAAAAAAAGAAAAGAAGTGCCTACTGCATGGAAGAAATCAGTACAGAACATTCCCACTTTCCTCATTCTTTGAATCAATTCCTAATGATTTTGACAACACTTTTTGGAAAGGCTAATTCCATGTTCTCAACAGAAAATTCTCCAAAATAAGCATTTATATATCTGAAGTTATCTCACACACATACACACACACACACACACACACACACACACACACACACAGCAATAACAATCCTGCTGTAATTAATTAGTACAAAAGGCCTTGCCATGCCTGGAAGGGGAGCTGGCTTGCCACTGATAGCTGGGAACCACCTATGGGATGGCAGGTGTGACTTTCAGGGTGTTTGGGACCCCACACACAAAATCAAGCAGGAGTCTTTGGGAAAGTATTCCCCTTTGGTTCATTCTGTTCTATGTTCAAACACAAAACTATTTTCAAAAAGAAACCCCCTAAAATCCCTGTTGGTGGGACGGAAGGGAATAGGCAAGCATACTGCCCTGTCTTTACACCTGTGCACCACTGACATCATGCTTCAGTGCAAAGACAGGCCGGCACTTCTAATTTCTCACATGCACGTCAGTGGTAAACAGTCCCAGCGTTCGTGTTAATGACACCATCTGGCGCCTCCCATAACTGTGTAGCATTCGGCTTCCAAACAAGATGTAATGGCAGCAACACATGAAACCCACTGACATTTACAGTAAGGAAATTTATTATCAGTCATCGGTTTGGTATAAATGTGTTTGCATGACTGCTGGGGCTATAAAATCATCACCTTTGCCAGGCAAGCGAAGGTGCAATAAATAATGGATTTTAAGCCATGCATGTACTACCAAATCATTAAACATTTATCACACAGGCACAATAGCATCTTAAGCAACAGTTACCACTTGAAAAATTAATGCCACGTTTGAGGGTTAAATGAAAACCATTTAGTCTAAGCTTTAATGATTTTGAATTTGGTTTGGTATGAAACAGAAGGATTTTTTTTCATTTTTATTTTTTAGCTGAATATGATGTATATATAAATAGCTCTTTTATAATAATTTTCTCATGGAAAACCACCGCCCCATGCTCTTTTGTTAAAAAAAAAAGACTAAGAAACATAAACTGAAATGTTTCTTAAAAAAAATCATTGATAAAACCTTTTCAAAACTAGAAATGACACAAGAAAGGTTCTTTAGGAATCAGATTGTATTCTTCCCTTTAAAATCCTTAATGGATCAGTCAGTATGGTTGCAATTAAATCATTTTAACGTGGAATTAAGGAAATAAGTAAACATTAAGTCACAACACACTAAATCCCTCAAGTAATCTAGCCGCATTTGTCCCTATTACTTACTCCTTTAAAATACTCTCCCCACGGGGGGCCTAGTGATTTTCTCTTATGTAGTTGTTCATTGGGTGCCCATAGCTTAAGATAAATTCACAGAATAATTCAAAATACAAATAGACTGGGGGATGGTTTTTCGCGTTACGTTTATGGAGAATTTATCAAAGAAAACCATTCAAAGGAACAAAGAGGAACCTAGGTGGGAGCCAGTTATTTATTTTCTTCTACATCACAGACCAGGGGAGGCAGGAAGTCAGTGGCTGCCCTTACACAAGCCTCCGCATGTGGGAAGTCAACCAGCAAGCCAGACCTGGACCAACACAGTGGGCTCAGGAGGCTCTGTCGTGGGCCACGACAAGGAGGACAGGTTGTTAAAACAACACCATCTCGATGCGTAAAATGATCACCTAGCAAGGGGAAACAGAGCCAGCCCTGTTTGGTGTGTGGCACCGTTTTAAAAAACAGTTTTAGTTAGATATCAAAAACTGACTGAATTAGAGATTTCTAGTTTGTGAGTGAAGCTTAACTCCTTGGTGGGAGCTGTTGTGCAGTTTTATGGGTCTGCAACACTGGGACTTCCCTCTTGAGTATCCTGCCCCCTCCAGTGCACACACCCTGAACAGGCAGTGGGGGAGGAGAGGAGGGGGGTAGCCCTGGAAGGAAGGGCAAGATGGTCTGCAAAGCACATCAAGAAGCCTGCATGGGAGCTCTGCTCCTGATCCTTAAATCAATGGAAGGAAGTGTGGAGATCTTCATCTCTGGTAACCATTGTCATCTAAGTGGCTCAGGGGGTTGCCTCCTCTTTGTATACTTTAGAACTGAAATCCAAGGTTTTGTCATGATGAGGGCTTCCTCAAACCCCTGTGGGGGGCGTCTGTTCTCTGGAGAACAGGAGTGGGGGTGTACAGAAATGGAGAAATCACTGCAATGTCCTTCCACGGATATACACGTGCACCCCTCTGCTTATCCCAAGTCACAGGGAGAAGGTCAGTTCTCCTGGGCAGACAGAAGAGTGGGTGGCCACTTGCTCTGCATTGCTATCTGTAAAGACCAGGAAGGCATCATCGTTTTATCCATTACACGAATGAATGGTTAATTAGTGGGATTGTGTGGAAGTGAACCCAATCCATTGGGTACTATCATAAAATGACATGTATTGCTTGAGCCGTGTCATTAAAAATACCAAGTAGGGGAATTTTTCTAAAGCAGCTCCTCTCTCCAATATCCTATGTGAGGGCCACACACTGGCCCAGTCCTTCCATCTGTCACTAATTAATTTAAATATTTCCTAGAGTTCTAGCTGTTATATTATGTGTTCTGGAAATGACAATCAGGGCTCTCCCCAGAGGTAGAGAATCAATGAATAACACCAAGAAGACCTTGCTCATTTCTGTCAAAGTTATGCCAGCTCCCATACACTTTATTAATCATTCTGCCTTCAAGTGTGTGTGTGTGTGTGTGTGTGTGTGTCTGTGTGACAGAGAGAGAGAGAGAGAGAGAGAGAGAGAGAGAGAGAGAGAGAGAAAGCATGCAAGAGCACACCATGGCAAAAACAGCTCTCCTAAGGGTGCGATCCAAGTCGCCAGCCTGAATACAACTGTGAAATGAAAAAAACAGTTAACAATGAAGGAAGAGAAACAAAAAGCAATTCAACAGATGCATGTCATTTTTACTCTTCAGTGTGGATCGGTTTTTCTTGTTAATTATATCACCTATTCTTTCCTTATATTGATAATTACATAATTACATGAAACAGATGGGTGACAGAATGCGCCCAGATGGCGAGAACATAAACAGGCTTACAAATTGCTTATTCTTGAGCATATTATAAAGAATTATTTAATAATACATAGATTTCTATACTTTACACATCTGTTAAGTAGAGCCTTCAAAATAGCAGTTACTTTGTCGTTTTTTTCTTAAACAGACACAATGCCTTCCCCAGGAATTCCTAAGAGGTCAACTGCCATCTAGGTAAAATATTTAACCTTTTCCAAACATTTGGATACCTGAAATTCTAAGCTCTTTTCTGAGTTGGGTATTTTCCCCCTTTATTAAAAATAGAAATCATGTTTCAAGGGAGTCACAACACCACATAGCTCTGGTCTTCTTTGAGCAAAAAGCTACGGAAGGTTACAAAGAAAAGGGTTTACATACAAAATTTGAAATGTTCGAACTGCATCAGTTGGGCTTCTGTCATGCGAATCATTTCAAATAACTGTGAAATCAAAGGCAAAGCATCAATGCTGTGTCATTGGGTGTGTGTCCCCATGGGACTGCGGCAAGGTGGAGGCGGTTCTCACATGGGGGCAAGGGGCAGGCCCAGGGACAGCCTGGGTTTCTGACAGGTATGAAGAAGGGAAATCAGCTCCTTCCTCCTGGCCCCCACTGTCCCATCGTGTCAGGTCTCTGCTTAAGTGACCCTTACCAGAGAGGCCTTTTCCACCCCCCACCCCTTATCCTCCATCATCTCTTGGGCTTTCTTCTTGCCACCACCTGGCATCGTGTCTCTGTCCATCGTGCGCTTCTCTCACTAGGACACAGGCACCAGGATGGCAGGAATTGCCTACTTTACTGCTGCAGACTTGGTGCTAAGAGCAGGGCCTGCCATGTGGTCAGCACACAATAAATCCTGATACGACATTCAAAGGCTATAAATGAAGTCTCCAGCTCTGAGCTTCCTAACCAGAGATGCAGAACAGGCCCCAGGCCCATGTTTAGGCAGAAGAGTCTGCCCACACAGGCAGGGGGTGACTGTATGAATGTAGGTCCAAACCACGGTGTGTATCAGAGTCTAAACAAAGAACACAGCACCTGGACAAGTGATGTGCCAGGGTAGAGAGGCAGGTTTAGGGAAGGACAAACCCACTTGGCTCTTGGGAAGAACCTAGATAGGGGAGGCAGGGGTGAGGAACAGGACTCCAAAAGCAGGCAAACAGGCAGTGGTCATCCACTGCTCGGGGAGTTGATTATGTGTAGTACACATGCCTGGAATTCAAGCACTTCTCCAGGACAATGTCCGGATGGTGATTATCTGTACTCTTTGTATGTGCGTGCATGTGTGTATTTGTGTGTATGTGATGGGGGTGGGGAGGGATAGGGAGAGACAAAGAGAGATAAAGTGAGAGAGACAGAGGATGGTTCATAAAAAGCATTTGAGAAGATGAACTGGAAACCTAACTATGTGGTTTATCAAAAAAAAGAGCTCCTAGACCAAAGGTGGCTGTGGGGATTAAGTGAGCTCATTCTTATAAAGAATATGGAATATAACATTTACAAATGTTAACTCTCATTAGTACTTCTCCTGACTTGGCTTGGCTTTTCTTACTTTTAGCATGTTTTTGTATTTGTAAAAAAATATGAGACAAATTGAATAGTTTTATTGAATTACATAATGTTTTGTTATATTTTATTCTGCAAAGGAGATTCTTTTGGAATTTGGGCTTGGGGGGCTGTATCCCCCATCTGCTCTCCACTGGGGTGGTTCGCCAGAGGGCAGGCACGTTGGGAAAGAAAAGCCAAGCCACTGGTGTCCTGTCTCACTTCAAGCTCAAGGGAACCGGGATCTCAGCATGGCTGTCCTGAGAGGGGCCAAGGGTTCTTGGGCCCAAGGCAGCATCCTCCAGAGCAAACAGCTCCTGCAGAGCAGAACACGTAGGGAGAGGGGAGAGGGAAGACAGTGGGAACTTCCCCATGAAGAGCAGAGTCAGGCACCAACATCTGACAAGACAAAATGATAAACCATGGTCATGGACAGGGTACTGGGCATGAGTTGAACTTAGCTACTCAAATGCCTTCAGAGTCTGGCATTTGCTCCTGCCTTTAGGGTCAATCAGATCACCCAGGTGTGTATCCATCTGTGTGTCTATCTCTCAATTGGTGAGTTGTTGGAAGTCATATGGCCCAGGGGGCCACTAGCCGGGGTCCTACCAACACAGAGTGACCCCAGACCCAGTGTGCGAGGAGGGAGGCTGTCTAGTAAACTAATTAAAATGGTTGCCAATTGTATATAATTCCACGGGACATTATCAGACATCTTTGTGACCTGCTCACAAATTAAAAATTGTGATAGAAAAATCCCAGTTCAATTTTTTAAATCAACAATTATCTCTGGTTTCGTTGGAGCACCATACTGAGGGTCAATGAGCAGTGGTGAAAATGGCAATGGTGTTGGCCAGCAAAGCTTCACCGTGGTGACCGGAGAGTGCTGCCTGACACTGGCTCTCTGGCAGCACGGCTCCTTTCAGTTAAACACATAAACTACCATAAAAACCTAACAACTACCATGGTGATAATTTCAATGCACTGAATTATATTAAAAAAAACAGAACAAACAAAAACTGGGACATGATTGAAGAGTGGGAGAAGTAGGAACTATGGTAGAGTATGTAATTTATGTTTATTACCAGGGTTTCAACTGCCTGAATGGCTCAGGCCTGCCTGAACTGTAGTTGAGTCATGTTTGACATCTCAAACAAGTAACAATAAAAAACCTTTATGGCTCCCACGTTATTTCCATACCTATTTATTCTATCTCCCCCCTCCCCCCCCCGTTTTTAAGCCATCCTTTTTGTTTTCTTCTTGCTTATTAAGTTGGTTACCATGGAGATCATGACATCAGTAATCTTGACTCAGCTTAATGGTCTTGAGGCAACATACAGGATAAAGGTTTTTATTTTCCCTTAAAGAGGTTCAACCCCAGGAACAGCAGTGTGAGGACTGAGGGCAGAGCACTTCCAGCTGCTCCTCCAGTGGAGCTCCTCCTGTGCTGGGAGCAGGCATACCAGGCTCCCTTATCCGAGGCAGCACAGGGCACCCCAGCACGGGCAGGAAGGCAACCATCACTTTGCTTTCCAAGGCCCACTTGATCCTTTGCCTCTGATGTACACAAATGCCATTTTCCCTTCAGAGTTGGTGAGCATGTAAATAAGGACAACTAAACTCAGATGGCTTTATAAAAATTACTAAGTTGTGGAAAATGTTTCATCCACCTGAGCTCAATGTGAGTGTAAAATCTCTCTAGGTTCCTGGTTGGTTTCCCTGTTTCCCTAGTCTTTCACATCTTCTAAGAGAGCATATCCTACCTTATAAAACTAGAATTTATTTATTTTTTAAATCATTTTATCTATTTATTTATTTCCATCACCTATTCACCCATCCCCACACCCACCTCCCCTCTGGTAACCATCAGTTTGTTCTCTATAGTTATGAGTCTGTTTCTTGGTTTGTCTCTCTCTCTCTTTCTTTTTTTTTTTCCTTTTTAAGCTAGAATTCATTAACAAGATACAACATCTAAAAGCTTTCATGAAAAGACGTAAAAGTTAGGGTTATAATACTTTGTAATAGGTGTATCCATTGACATAAAATCACTTAAAAATGAACGGAGCCTATGTTTTTATAGTTCCTCCATGGTCCAGAAGGAGTGGGCCAGCCCCACGAGTAGCCTTCTTGGTCTGTACTCTGTGTGCATATTACTGTTATCATCATGGGGGAGGGCTACTATTTTACATTAGCAGTTGTATTTAATTCCTGACAAATCCTTGTTGACTCAAGATCCCTCCTGACTCTTCAGGCAGCATCCAGGGACACCAGCCATTGGGCAGACATGCCGCAGGAGAGTATGTGGGTCAGTTCTCTTTTTTTTCATTTCAAAGCTGATGGCAGATTGAGAGAAGGTTTTTAAGTCTCAAAAAAGCCTGACTTTTGAGTATTAAAAGCATTTGCCTCAAATGACAGATTTCAGAAGAACACACGGTGATAGCAAAGTCTATTGTCCCAAAATTGGAAAGAGGAAGAGAGTTGGAGGGAAAGAGAGACAAGTATAGCACAGGCC
The DNA here is from genome assembly GCF_023721935.1 of Panthera uncia. NCBI lineage: Eukaryota > Metazoa > Chordata > Mammalia > Carnivora > Felidae > Panthera > Panthera uncia. The sequence goes on along the minus strand of NW_026057578.1, from coordinate 44,287,995 downwards.
TCTCCTTCCCTCTGGTTAAGGCCATAAAAGTGGAAGAAAAGGACAGGATCCTCACAGAGGTTCTGGAGAATATGGGAGCAGAGAGATCTGTGCCTCACAGAGAAGTCCCTGCCACCTGTTCTGAGAAGGGTAGAGATAACTGAGGCTGGTGCCAGGGCAAGAAAGAAGATAAGGCAGGTCATGAGCTTCCCAAAGCCCAAAGTGGTGCAGGAGGTGAGGAGAAAGGGAAGCAGAGGGAGTGAAGGGAAGAGAGAGAGAGAGAGAGGAGCGTGGATGAAAGGGATATATATTGAGAAGGAGAGTGAGAAAGAGCATGCTCCAGCCAACATGACGTCAGGCTCAAAGAGTTCTCAAGGCTGTGAAGAGGAAATGTCCCCAATGTAAGTAGCAAGTGCCATTTGGGGAACCTGGATGCCAAAATAAGGGATGGTTGAGGACAAGCTGACGTTCTGAAACCCAGTGGATGCCTGTGAGGACAGGCACTACCCAAGCACCAGAAAACTGCCCCCCCACCTCCACAATGCCATGATGCTTCATGGACTCCTGAGAACTGTAATGCCTTCCCCACCACCTGTCCCCCCAAAAAGGGAAAGTTCCTGAATGGGCTCCATTTAAACTTTTAATTGTAAAATTTACTTGGAGTTGATGGAGATTACTTCTTCTCCCACCAGGTGGAGTGGAGACTCCAAGCAGAGATTCAACTGAGTCAGAGGAAATAAAAACACGGGCCAATGGAAGACTGCCATTTTGCAGACCTGATTATCTGACTCAAAACATCTACATCTGACAATAAAAAAAGAGGGCTTTTTTGCATGCTGATTATTTGCTTAGATAAAGCAAACACAATGCAAAAAGAAACCATCTTTTTAAACTGGGGAATCACAGCTTTCATTTTCAAATTCTAAAACTTCATGTTTTCTGATTAAAGAAATAGTAGCTTTACCTTTGACCTAGCAAAACAAAATAGCTTCTAGGAATTTACTGAAATTACGATGAATGTGCTCAAAAATAATAAGGATGGATATGACAGCATTGCTTATAATGATACAATTTGGATAAAAACTGCAATGACCAACATTAGGGAATGGCTACAAACAACAGTGGTGAATCTTGCGATCTGGCACCAGGATGCTGTAGTCCCAAAGCCTCAGCCTAGCAGCTGTCTGGCCTCGGGTAAGTTATGTCACACAGGACGTCAGAGCCATGAAGACAATGGATGCTACGTTCCAAAGAAGCTCCTCTTGTGAAAAATGTCAGAGCAGGTGGGCAAGCACTGGTTAAATGACTTTTAAATGCCTCATTCACAATGAAGATATCAAAGGGCAAGAAGAACAGGTATAAGAGAGGATTTTTCTGGAGATTTCCTCACTGAGAAATGTTGATATGCTCTTGGTCGCATGTCACTCCACCCCAAAGAAGACACATGGAGATGGTCTCTTCTTTCACTTTAAGTCTCCACTAAAGGTTTGGGGCCCTCAGAGACCCTCACATGAGTTGCCACCATTAATGGACTCAGTGGACTGGTGTGTGATTTCTGCCCAAGAAATGTGAAGGATGCAATAGGCAGGCCAGCTGCTGCTGGGTGATGGACAGGAAGGTGGCCCACAGTGGCTGTCTGTTGACCACAGGTGTGAGTTTTATTGTAGGTTCTTCCTATAGGGCCGCCTCTGGGGGAAATGAAGACCCAGGGCGCAGAGCTGGGAGGGTGCATTACCTTGTGCTATGGAAAGCAGGCAGGATGCCCTCAGTGACAGGAATCTCTGAGGAAACCAAGCACCTGCCACAAAAAGAGGAGGCTGGTCAGCAGAGCAGGAGCAGTCCAGACCTGCCTGCTCCCCTAGCTGCTCCTCCCTGCCCTGCCCCAGTTTCACAAGGACCGGGAATATAGTTAAATAACAAGAAACTAACAGGTTTAAACACACACACACACACACACACACACACACACACACACACACACACCCTTAACTATAATAAGCTAAATAGGTGCTACATAAGTCGGGGGCATGGTAAGTTAGAGAGAAAAGGTCCTCCCTGCCCTCCTTCCCCAGCTACAGGCTTCAGCAGGGGGAGGAGGAACTCTAATCTTCAGATGAAAATTGAGTTTTGATTATTACATGAAATGAAACTGGACCTTTCGTGGAATGAAGATGTTTTGTGATTTAGAGTGACTCACACAACTTTAATTACCTAAAAGTAAACAGAAAAATCACAGGGTAATTTGCCCACTTTCCACCTGGGTACTGGGGAGAAGCCAGCCACAGTGAGCATACTTACAGAGTGACGGAAGACAGAAATCAAGTGGCTTCATCATTATTCCCACAAGTCCTGCTGGGCTTAATGCTCTGTCTGTTACATAACCATACCTCTCCTAACCTCAGTTTCCCCCACCGCAAAATGGAGAAAATGATGCCCAGCTTCTGGGAGAACGCGATGAGGCAATCCATGCAAGCGTGTAACACAGAGCCCGGCACAGAAAGTACTCACGGGTGGCTAGGGGTGGCTAGGGGTGGCTGCTCACAGGACATGTGCAACCATTGAAAGGACACTTTATAATACTTAGTAATGTGCAAAGACATTCATAACATAGTAAGTGAAAAAGTATATTTCAAAACATCATGTTTAATTGCATGTATTTTTTTCCACAGAAAAGAATACCAAAGTAAGAACACCAAAATATTAACAAAGGTAATCTATAGATAGATTATTGCAGCTTTTATGGATTTTCTCTTTCTATTGATTTTTCCTAAAATCTCTATCAGAAATATGCACTGCTGTTGTAACCAGGAACTTTTTTCAATCAAGAGGAAAAGATGTAACTTCCTAGTCAGCATCTGTAGCTCTAATTGTGCCCTTTGTCATTTTATATCCCCAGCTACTTTAAAATACACAAAGCAAAGCCTCCTGTTGGTGCAGCCATGCCTTTCCTCCCTAAAGGCGGATTCTAAAGAAGCCACTTAGCTGTGAAGGCCAGTTCCCGCCCCGGGAGCTCAGGTCCACCCAGGAGCCTTGCTTGGCCCTAGCCCTTCCCAGCTCAGCACAGCAGTGCAGGCAGCTGATACATCCTGAGGCCTTTCTGGACCTCAGCGGCATTCATTACTCTGGCTCTGCGGGGAACAGGATGCATTTTTTTTTCTTCCTATTGGGTTGTGGCAAGAACCCGATCAATATTCAGGAAAGCCTCAGGATTTTTTTTTCCTGTTGGGAGCTGTTTTAAAAGCAGTGACACTAGTAAAGGTGGACTCAAACAAAGGACATGCTGGTAGCTTAAAAACCAGGAAGTCCTGTATTTCACTCCTGTGGTTTGGATGGGCTTTTTTTTTTTTTTTTCCTGTTGCTGGAGCTCATCTAAATGTGCATGCAGGCCTACAGGAGGCTGATGAGCCAGAGAGGGTCAGGCATGGAAGATAAGATCAGGGGAGATTATATTTTAGAAAAATCTGTTTTCAAAATAACCGAAGCTGCTATTAGGGGTGTTCAGTCAACCAAGCATGAAGCTCTCCAGGACTGGTGGGAAAGCTCCGCTCCTGAATTGAAAGAATGGTTAGGTACACTGCCCATCCCTGGTCTTGAGTTGACCAGCACTTTACCACTTGTTACCAGGAATGCTGGGTCTAATCTAAGAATGAGAGAGTGCAAAATGGTGCAGTCACTTGGGAAAATAGTTCAGAAGTTCCTCAAAATGTTGAACATAGAGTTACCAAATGAACCAACAATCCTGCTCCTAGGTATGGACACCCAAGAGAAATGAAAACATAATAGCCACATAAAAACCTGTGCAGGAATGTTCATTACAACATGATGGAAACAACTCAAATGTCCACTGACTGATGAATGGATAAATAAAATACAGTACATGCATATAATAGAGTATTATTCAGCAATAAAAAGGAATCAAGTACTGATACACGCAATAAAATGGGTGAACCTTACAAACACGGTAAGTCAAAGAAGACAGTCAGAAAATGCCACACTGTATAATTCTGTTTATACGAAATGTCCAGAGTAGGCAAATTCATGGAAACAGAAAGTAAATTAGCAGTTGTCTAGGGCTCAGGGAAGGGGTGGATAAGAAGTCACTACTAATGGCTGGGGAGACAAAAAAGTTCTGAAATTTGACGGTGATAGTTACCCAACTGTTTGAATATACTAAAAACCAATAAATTGTACAACTTAAATGGTATTTAATTGTATTATATGTGATTGTATTATATTATATGCAATTCATATCTCAATAAAGCTGTCGAAGAGAGAGAGGGAGGATGGAAGGGAGAGAGATGCTGACTATCCTACAATATCTATTCCAGAAAATAAGTATAGGATGTAGGATTGGTTTTTGATGATTCTGAGGTGTCAAGAAGTAACTTTACTTTTCACAGCTGCTTAGCTTATCACACCCTGAAGGGTGTGTTATTTCTTTTGGCATTTTTGGCATTCTATCAGCCCAAATTCTAAACAATGTCCAGGCTTGTCGATTATGCCACCAGTGTATACCCTTTCCACTCCTGGCCTCCTGAGCAAACCTTCAGTTACTCAGCCTTGGCATTTACTTGAGAACTTTCTTTTTTAAATCTTTTTTTAAAAATGTTTATTTATTTTGAGAGAGACAGAGAAAGAGAGAGAGGGAAAGAGCCTAAGTTGTCTCCACATTGTCAGTGCAGACCTGATGACATGGGGCTCAGGGCTCGATCTCATGAAATGTAAGGTCACAACCTGAGTGGAAACCAAGAGTTGGATGCTTAACCAACTAAGCCACCCAGGCATCCCTACTTGAGCACATTCTCAGAACAATGTGAAGCCACATGCAGCATGGAACTGAATATTGAGAGATTTGTAACGTAACCTATGCATGAGATCCTAGTTTTTTTCCCTCCTTTCCCGGCAGCTGCCAATACAATTTCAAAAGATTTGCAACAATAACCTGGAGAGAGAAGTGCAGACAGCCTGATCAGCTGGTGTCTAAAAACTGACCTCGGCATACCACCTTGGCCCCATGAGTCTGCTCCTTCCCAGCCGAGCCCAGCCGGGGTCAGGCTGGCCCCGAATCAGACTCAAGAGTGGAGGACTCGGCCAAGAGGAAAATCCGAACTGTTCTGGGGGTAAGCCAATTATCTGTGGGTCACCTTTTGATTAAGTAGCTGGTGCCAAAGATCTGGGAGATCCCAAAAGGACTCTGGCAAGCCATCTTCCTTCTCTGCGGTTTGGTTTTCCTACAATGAGTTGTGACAGCAGTACTTTACTTTTTAGATAAGAGAGTACACACGTAATGATTGAAGGTAGGGATTTGGCATCCAAATGCCTTGATTTGAAGCTTTGCCAATGAATTAGTCTTTGGACAAGTCATTTACCCTCCTTCCCTACAAGCCTGTTTTCTTTAGATATGTTGAGGAGGGTAGTAGAATTGACTATTTACAAGTGCCAGTGTGAGCATTAAATGAGATGATTCATGGGAAGCCTTTAGTAAGAGCTCTATACTGTCAATAGAAGTGGTTGCTGTTGTTATTTTGTAACCTTTTCTAAGAGGAAGGGATTATGAGAATAAATCACTGATGTCACAGAAGTCATTCTTATGTACACATGTGTACTACACATAACACTAAACTAGATGGTGTTCAGAGAATTGGAAGGAAATGACCACAGAACTTGTACTATTTGGAGAAAAAAAAAAGAACTCATGTAAATTTTTCTAAGGATGTCAGAGAAAAGAGTTCCTAAATAAGAGCAAATACATCTCCTGTTCGTAGAACAAATGGCTGAGAAATGGCTTGAAAAAGCAAACTTGACCCATGGGCTGTAAAGTGGGTTACTTTCATTTCAAGATAATATCGCCATGGTCACATTAAGGTGATCAGTGCATATACGATGTTGAAAAACGTGGGTACACATTTTTAGAAACCTCTACCAAGGAGATGCTACTGGGCTGATTTTAAAACACATGCACACATCCCGACTAGAAGAACAACCAAGGGAAGTCTAACCATGGGCAGCGAAAGTTTCCAAGTTTGAAGGGGGGGGGGTTGGGGAACAATCAAGCTGGGGAAAATCTAGCAGGTGCTCAGAGAATAATGCAATTTCCTAGGGCAGCAGATGCACAAGTGAAACAGTATCCAGTAACAGTCCATCAGATGGTAATTATAGCTGGACTGGGGAAGAACAGCAGAGATGAAAAGGGACAATTCCAAGGGTAACTGAATGCCAGTGAGTGACATCTTCCTGAGAGATCACATACCAGCAAAAAGTGAGCCAGCACTTAGCTCTGAGAATGGGGGTTTAAATAAACTGTCATTTTCCTTTGTAGAAAGACAAAGGGAAAACGGAGGCCTCAAAGAATTCATTAGTCAAGATTTAAACAGACCATCACTAATAAACCCCCACAAAAAAGTAACAACAGGGATTGATGGCCCTGAAAGTATGATTCCTGAAATGATTCTGTCATCTGAAAGATGATGGCTTGGTTTAGTCCCAAAAATTTGGGGGGGGGGGGAGAGGGAGAGAGAGAGAGAGAGAGAGAGAGAGAGAGAGAGACAGATGAGTTCACCCTCTAATTCTATGAATCACATAAACTAGGATGAAGAATTAGAGACACTGAAGTGGATGACAGGGAGAATCTAGGATACTGAAGCAAGGGTAGGAGCTGTTTTAGCTCAAGGAAGATTTTCCGGGATTTCATTTCACAAATAGGACTCATTTAAAATCCCACTCTTAGAAAGGAAACAATGCCTCAGAACAAACTCATTCCCTACCAAGTGATTGTGCAGAACCCATTGTGGCTACTCCTTCTGAGTCTGGCTGTCAGTACCAGGGACCAATGCAGCCCTCTCCCATCCTTGTTTAATCAGACCAAGCAATCCCACGTTAATACTGACACTAGCCTGTAAGTTCCCAGATGGGAAGGTGTCACAGTCATCTCTGAATCCCTGTGTAGGAGCAGAAAAGGAAAGAAACTGGAACCACCCTGAAGTAAGTGTGGGTCAAACTGCTCCATAGTCCCTAATATGGCCATTCAATTAATTCGGCCAAATTTAAGTGTTTCCCTAGTCATAGTTTTCACGTATGTGGGCCATGCTGATTCATTTAATAAAAAACTCCCACCACAATAATTCCCAGAATGTACATGCACTGACCAAGATGGCCAATTCAAGCTGAGAAATGAGTCTTCCAGGCCTATCCCACATGATCATGGTCTTGATCAGAAAAACATCTTCTCTCTTATCCATAATCTGTACTGGCTGACTATGGAGATATTACGACGAATTTGGGGGGGCGTACCTTTGTAATGTGGGATGAAAATCATTTGTATGTTTCCCAGGTCCTTTCTTATGACCCAATATGGGGTGGGCTGTCAATTAATGAAAGCCATAGGGAAGGTATTATGGCAGAGTCACCTATCCTCCAAACCAGGCAGAAACCACCAGGGCCTTGAAGTAGGGAGGGGGCATATTTCCCTGCCACGCAGTGATGAATTTCAATCACTGCTGGCTTGTGCCAGATTCAAATTGGCAACCCACAGAGATGAAACACTTTCTATCCCATTACTCATGCCTGGAACGATCTGTTCCCTTGAAGACTGGCTTCCTAGGTGAAGGCGAGGGAATGGATGGTCACTCTGAGATGGTTTAAGTAGGGTAAAAGGTATGAAAGGCAAGTGCCCAGCCAGAGAAATGTGCGGACATGGTGAGGGAGCTATATAACCTCCACGTGCTGGTTGGGGGTGGGGAGAGGGGGCGTTAAAACTTAAAGGGAAAATAGAAGGCATTCATCTAGTAATGAGTCACTCAGTTTCACTCAGTTCAATGGCTGCAACACTATTGCTCTGCTAAGAAAACAATGCTCTTAGGGCTCTATAGAAATTCCTCTTAAAACATTTCTATTTGGCTCACCCTGTCTCAGGTCATCAGCCTAAAACATTAAATCCAATGAAAATGTTGAAAAGAAAAAAATAATTTAAGATAATATAATTCCACATTTTAATTTTCAAATGTCCAGGCCCATCCCATGTGGATTATGCTCTTGAAAATCTTTTCACCACACTTTTAAGATTTCTAAAACTTTTACTAAATCTTATTTGCTGAACTAAATCTTGACTAAGACCTTCTTAAGAAGGAGTACAGTAAGCAGCAGTAAAGGTGTTTCTTCAGAAGTCAAAATTCAGAGGTATAATAAACAATGCAGCCCAGCGAAGCAGGTACCAAGCATCAGTTCCACCTGCCTGGTAACTGGCTGCCTTCCTGGACCAGAGATGTGAACAATCCATCCCCTGCTGTGCCTTGATATAAGCCACGGCTCTGTGTTGTGGGGGTGGGTACATAGCACGCCAAGATCACTATAGAAAAGGCCACTACATGTAAGCAACAATTGCAACTCATACTAACCTGGGAAGTCATGATAAGATTATTTTTAATGAAACAAAATGTTTTTTCTGGCCTTTTCCCTACTTGGAGTTCCAGGCTCTGGAGATTCCTGGGGGTGAGCGTAGAGAGAAGCTTCTGGTACTCAGAAAAACACTGCTCTTGATAACCAGGTGACAGCTCCGCATTCCTCCCCTCCTGGTCCAGCCACAGAACTCATGCCACCAGAGGGCTGGCTCAAGGTGCCAGAGCCCTATGAGGGCTTCTCCTGGCCTCGTCGTATGGTCTCTCCATACTGGAAGGAGTGTCAGCAGTCACTGTAAAAGGGCGGCATCTCTCATCCTTACCCTGATCCGACACAGAAATTTCATCCTTATACTTGGTACCTGCAGCTCCTTCTCCTGGGATCAGCACAACTCTATGGAAGCTGTGTTTCACTGAGCTATAGAAGAAGCCACCCTCTCTGACCCTAAGGCACTGTCTTTGTGCCAAATCTGTAGGTCTTTGCTGTCATTCCAAAGGAGTCCAATCCCAGGATCTGTACCACAAAACAGACCATCTGGTGGCCATCCCAATGATCCTCCAGATCGGCTCGGGCACTCTTATCTTTAGAGTGGACAGACGGTGCCCTGCAATGCGTTGGGCCCTGCTACCTAAAAACTCACGCTGGCCCTGGATGAAATATATATATTGGGAATTGCTTCAAAATGATAAGGAGGAAGGGGAAGTGATGGGGGCGGGGGGTAGAGATCCAAAATTGGCCAAGAATTGGAAATTTCTGAAGTTCAGTACCAACTATCTGGGAGTTCAGTGCTACTCAACGTGTGGTCTGAGATAGGTGCCCATGTAGTAAGTGCAGAGACTGAGAGAGGCATTCAACAGTTTTACAGCAATTGGACAGAGTAATTCTGTGTCTGTTAAATCTAATAATAAAATAATTGGACTTGAATCTTATCTGTCTTTGTTTTAAATTCATTTTTAAGAAATTCACCTTTTATAAAACTATCAGCCTATGATGGATTAAAAAAAAAAAAAGGAGATAAATTCTGTCAGCACCACAGAATGAGAAGCCCTGCTTCATCTGGTCCTCTCCACTTTTGTATATGCTCGATATTTCCCATCATAGAGAGTTAGGAGGGGAAAGAATTGCTACTGATTTTCAGTCTCTACTCAAATATAAATTTAGAATTTCTTGTTTATTTTACAAATATAGAGATGAATGTAGAACTAAAGCAACCTTGGGTACAGCCAGCAGGTGCCACGAAGCTGGGTCTTGGTGGAACCCCGCCCCCGCCCCACCCAGCAAAGTGGGAGCCAGGGGCAGCAGAATGATGTGCTTCCTGCAGCACCAGGGTTGCCCAAGCTGTTTATTTGAGCACCATATCTAGCAACTCCTTGGCTAACATTTTGGAGAATTTAAACCTTCCACTTTCCTCTCTCACAATGTACAAACATCAGCACACTAAGGGAATTTTTTTTCAACTTATTTAAATGGAAGTGTATACAAATACTACGAGCCTACATATGGAAGTAAACTTGACAAAATCATGCTTTTCCAGTTAGAACATGGCCGTGTGTACACACACATGTACATTTCCATTTTTAAAGTGAAATCTAGGTTCTATTTTTGTTTCTTCTCCTGTTTTGGTAGAAAAAGCATCCCAGGGTTGTTCATTTTAAGGTTAAGCCTGTGCCACCCCCAGGGCAGCTAATATGGTCCTGTTAATCATCCTGACTCCCCACAGAGGAGTTTAACAAACCCAGCTTAGGACCCAAACATCTCAAACTCAGCCAGCTCTACTTTCTCTGTCCGCTTTGTCTGACTTGTGAATGCCCACTTTTGCCTAAACAAAACATCAATGGAAAGGGGAAATCTGCTTTTGAGGAAGGAGAAAGGAAACAGAAATATGCTGGGAGTTTGACCCTAGGCCGCCTGTGCTGAGACACAGCACACAAGGTGTCCCTGTGGGGTCTGTCATCCAGGGATCAGGCCACCCCTGTGTCAGGTTTCTGTGCAATAACCACCTGAGGGAAAGGGCTGCAGGGGAGCCTCCGCAGGGCACCCCTGTAAGGGCATGAGCGCCAGGCTCCCTGTAATTAAGAAGCAGCCTGCTCCCGAGAAGACAGCGCGGCCACCCCATCTGCCACGCCCGCAAGAGCTGGCACAGAGCCTCCATGCCTGCTGCCGCCCGGCTACCCACCGCGTCCTTGGAGACCGCCTTTGATGGAGCGTTGATGCCAAGTTTTTCCAGAGGATAGACAATCTGTCGTCGCGGCCGCACGGGAACCAAGTAATGAAGGGCGGATGTCAGGGAGTGGGCATAGGAGCTCTGGAACTGAAAGACAGCGATCTCTGTTTTAGGGGAGAGAATGTCAGAGCCGCGCAGCACAGACGCCTGCGTGCATGCGGCTTTACAAACACAAAAGTCTGAACTCGGCCAAACCGGGGAGGGGGAAAAGTCGGCAAATAAACAAACATACTCTTCGAGCAGAGGAATGAATTGTAGATAATGCCTGACACTAATGAAGATAATTACGAGAGTAATTACATTACTATCTCTGTGGGAATGACAGATAAACAAGTGGTTTGGTTTATGGGATTTTTCAGTACAAGTATTTTCCCCAGGAGGATATTCTTCTCCATAGTGATCATGAATCAGCTTGATTTGACCCCATTAAGCTGTGTTATCTGCGTCCTGTTAACCTTTGCGTGTTTGGCACAAGCTGCTTTAAGAAGGCACATAGATAAAAATGTCATCTGAGAGGAGGCTGAGTGCAGATGTGGAAATCTTCCTGTCTGTGAAAGTCACAGCCACTTCAACTGGACCTTTGCTGATAAAACAAGCGTTTTAAAACAAAAAGATGAAATCAGAAAGTGGGGTACGGGTGCATAAATTGGATCCTATTATTTTGACTTATATTAATTCTAAATTATGAGCTGGATTTATGCTTACTGAAATAGACTATGATAAACCATGTTTTAGGAGAATGCGTCAAAATATACATTTTACCCCACTTTTAAAACTTGGCAGAGAAAACTGAACACGGTGATTTTTATTTCTTTCACATTTATGAACCCCCTCAGGGGTTCTGGTGAAACTAACTCAGGGTATTTCAACCATTTAAACCTCAAGAGTTAAACTGTGAATCCAAAATTTTAGTATGTTTATTGAATTTAAAATGGAAAGCAAAACAAATAAAACTGAACTAAAATTAGGTGTAGTTTAATAAATAAGATGGTTTACATATGACTTATTGCTGTTCGAAAAACAGCCCCCAGGCATTTCTAAGAGCTTCTAAAAGGGATTTCTAAAATCCTTCACCATTGAACTTCACACCCTGATTGTATACACTGAAAAATAGAGCCCAGGAGTTCCTAGCCAGAATTCTGATTTTATGCCTGGAGGAGCTCTTAATACATGTCCTCACAGGAGGGCGTGGAGAAAATCATCTTGATAAAGCAAGCCTAACATTCACTTTTATTATAGTCAACTGGGAATTTATAGCAGAATTTGGAAACTCTTTCCTAATTTATCTGGTACACCTTCTTACACGTGTTTAAAGAAAGGTATGTGTGTAAATCACCTGCAAGTGCAGACTGTGAGGAAATCTGTCTCCAAATGTGTTTCTATATCTTATGTGAAATACTGTATAACACATTCCAAATTCTATATGATTGAGATAAATATGTGAATGTTTGATGAAATGTCAAAGATATTTTTTTTTTATTATGGATGCAAAAGGACTTTCATACCAACTGGGCGCATGCAGGTAACATCATGAATAAAAAGTAAGAATTTAGTATCACATCCTGAAGGTCACCACACTGGCCACTGGCCAAATGAATAGTAAAAAGAAACGGGGGGTTGGGGGGAGGATCAGGATCTTCCAGAATTGTTACCTTTCTATCTCCTGAGGTTCAAATCTAGGGCGTTCACATGGCTACGGCACCACACTTTGGTAGGAAAAATGATCATCACTAGAGCATATTGTGCATCTCACTGAAAATCCCTTCCATGTTTTTTCTTCTTCCCCATTCCCTCTTTTCTTCCCCCAAAGGCTTCTGTTAAGTAAGATGCATTGGCAAAATTATTGTTAAGGGAATTTTACTGATACGCTTCAGACTGGTTTGAAGTTTAATAAATAAGCTTACTTTAAAAATCTGCTTGGCTCATTTGTGGTAACAAAGAAAAAATGTGACGACATCAAGGATTCTGGGCAGAGCATGAGAAAGTTTTTGGTCATTAATGGGATACGATGGGACAACTAGATGGCCTAGTGATTGAACCTAATCGCTTCTCAAATCTGTATCAGGCTGAGGACCAGCTGTCAGTGACAGGCATGTATACATGTGTGTGACTTTTCTAGGCACTAGGATGCAGCTTTGAACAAGACGGACACCTCTGCTTTCATGGCAAAAGGCATAATTTAACTAGTGGAAAGTGCTCTGAAGACTGAGTGGGATAAGTAGAGGCAAGATGGAAACAGGAAGAAGAGCTTGCTATCTGTGCACTAGACCTTATACACTAGACAGTGCTTACTACAAAGTATGAGTCTTCATAAGTATAACATGCTAGGGAGACTTATACAGGTATTTACTACATAAAGGCTATGTCAGCACCACACATCTCCACTTTTTATCCAACACTCTTATGGCGGTGGTTATAGTGCCTATTTGGAATGCCGTGATAGCACAGCAATCTTATAGGACTGAACTGATTTGTTCTGTGAGTTCAAACCAAAATGCTCTTTGTTTAAAGAGCATGATAGGATCATTATGGCATTTCACTAATGCACCATAAGAAATCATTTGACTTTCATGTCCCTTAGAGCATTTTTGCAGACTTTCCAGTCTCTGCTTTGTCAATATGGAAAAGCCAACAAATTGTTCTACTAATTATGATTGTGAGTGTTTCAGACATTCAGTCTTCTGGACTTTCTCTATAGTGTAATAAAAGGGCCAAACTCAATATGGCCATTTGAAATTCATAGCCCTGTTATAATTCAAATCCATTGAGCAAGGAAGGAGTAAAATATGGCACACAACACCAATGACATCGTGAATGTGCTGGAAAAGTGCATTATGATATTCTTTTACCTTGTCTTCCCTGGATTGTGGGTAAACAGGATAGTAGAGACAGGACTTATAGCTTAAACGGAGGATCTCCTTCAGAAAAAACTTGGTGTAGTGCCGAAAAATAGGGTTCAGGGCAAAGTGATACAAGTGCCCATGTTCTTCCCGTTGGTGGTGACTGAAGTAGATGAAATCTTCAATGTTGTAATGGGATCGTATGTACTCTATATCCTAAACAAGAGGTGAGGAAAGGGCATTAAAGGATGTTTTAAACAAGTGGCATGCATTTTATGATAAGAAAAATTTTTAATTACTTTAGGTATAGTAGTAAGAAATGTGCTTATCTCTCCAGTGATTTACTACCTCATTTTGATTGTTCAAATTTTTAAAATTGAAAATTAGGTCTTCTGAAAGTTCTGATGGCTTGTCTCTGAAGGATGGCTACACAGCTTTGGAATTTGTTCCTTAGAGCCGTGGCTGCTAAAAACCCAGAGAGCCTTGAGTCTCTGCTAGGGACCAGGGGAAAGGACAACACCTTTTTCCCAGTGTTGGACAAGCACAGGACAAGCTTGTCAGTGCGACTGACTGAGCCTGTACAAAATTCAGCAGTGGGACAAGCAACAGCCACCAATGTTCTCTGGACTCATTACTATTCTCTCTTCACTATTAATGTGGAAACATGTCACCTCACCGGTCACATCCTTCGACTGGCACGTGTGGTTAGACTGATCTACAGGAAAACTGCAAGGCTAGGCCACGTCCATAGGCATTCCCTAAACATCTTATGCTTCTGAGGTATTTTATTTTTACATCGTGGAAGGTAATTTTAAAGACTAGTGAGTGTTTACTTATAAAAGAAAATATCGGGCACTCTGCTCCTGCTTCTATGGGTCCAGTTCTGACCACCACTCTTTGGCCCCCGCACTGTGGGTGGGGAAGCAGGGGCTCAACCATGCTAACTGTGTACTGATTCAGCCTGTCTTGCTTCACTTCCCAGTAGTGGACACTGTGGGGTGGGGTGCTGTTCTGAGCAAGTGTGACTTTCTTTCATGACAAGAGCAGTAAACACACCTGACATGCATGAAACATCAAACTATATGCAGATTGGAAAGCACCTACTTACATTTCTTCTTATTTTCCACAGTAGAACTGTCCTAAAAGCATACTTTCAAAAAGAAGGATTGGAGAATGCAAGGAACTTGAGTTGCTCTGTGATTGGCAAAGCTGGCACTAGAAAATTCAGGAAAATGGAAGTCTGTATCCAAGCCTATCAAGGTCCTTTGTCTTTAAAGCTTCTGCTATAAAGCACAGAGGAAATGGGGCTCAGGATAACCAGGGAAGTGGTGGTATCTGAGGGCAATTCTGGTAATGCCTGACCTTTCCATCTGGGCTGACCCTACAACTGCCTTAGCACCTAAGACCTTTCTTTAATTACCAAGGAGGCATCCCTCATTATAAAATAAAATGAGTAATAAGCGTAGGGCTGAGAAATCATTGAAAAACAAGAAGCAAAGGGCCAACAGATGTTATTGGCTCAAAACAGCAGATGGGCCATGTGCACCTAATTTTCTTCCCATCCCAAACCAGTTAAAATAACAACAAAAATTAAATAATGAGGTGGTGGCATGATGGGAGACGCAGAAGTAAGATAGTTTTCTTCACCTTGGAAGAAAACATGTCAAAGTTTTCTAACACTAGCTTACACCCTCTTATCTTGGGCCCCTCAAAGGCCTACTGTCTGCCGGGATCATCTACATTCAAGGCCACAAGAGCAAGCCAGACAACCGATGCCACCTCCCAATTTGACAGAGGGCTGGGTAGCTCTCCTCATGACTGAGAGACGCAGGGGAGAAGCAAGAAGCACAACTGTCGAGGATACTGAAGCCAGCCAGCCACACTGATGTTATAATCTTTCAGGTACAACATGGTCAGACTTCCAAGGAAAACTGACAAATGCAAAAGATCGGAAGAAAGAAACATACAACTTCCTCTAGGGGGACACAGAGGTCAGTCAGGGAACGGAAGAGAATTTTTTTTAGAAAAAAATTCTATTGTGTCCTCAGAGATAACAAGAAGGACCTTGCATATAACATAACAAACAAGCTGCTACAAAAAAGACTTGGAAGTTAAACATACGAACCCTCAAATGACAATTCCAATAGAAGGCCTGCATAACAGAATGGACAAGGCTGAAGACTGAATTACAAATCCAGAAGACAAAATCAAGAGAATCTCTTAGAATGAAGAGTAAGAAGTACAAGAGAAGGGATGCCTGGGTGGCTCAGTTGGTTAAGCATCCGACTCTTGGTTTCAGCTCAGGTCATGCTCTCATGATTCATGAGTTCCAGCCCCGTATCAGGCTCTGTGCTGATGGTGTGGAGCCTGCTTGGGATTCTCTCTCTCTACTTCTCTCTCTCTCTGTTCCTCCACTCACCCTTGTGCTCTCGCTCTCTCTTTCTCAAAATAAGTAAATAAACTAAAAAAAAAGGAAGTTAAAAAAAAAGAAGTACAAGAGATAAAGAAATGAGAAGAAAGTTAAGAGACAGTGAAGGTGCAATTCCAAAGGTCCAATATCCTTGAATTAAAAGGAATTCAAGAAGAGGAGAATAAATTAAAAGGGAAAAAATAATGAAATCATAGAGGAAAGATATTCCTATGAGTCATAAAAGGCATAAGTTACTTTTTGGTAAAATTTCAGAGTTTCAGGGATAGAAAAGAAACAAACTAATTCTCAAGACAGAAAGCAAACAAATATACATTTATTTATATAACATTACATTTTATCAGTGACATTGGACACTAGAAAACCATGACAGTAAAAATGTCAACAATCTGTTGAGAGGTAATTGGCATAAAAATTCCATATACAGCCTGATAAGTATTAAAGGGTGAGAACAAAATAAAAACTTCTTGTATATGCATGCACTCAGAGACCCTACCACCTATCACCCTTTCTAAAAAAATCACTCAAGGGGCGCCTGGGTGGCTCAGTGGGTTAAGCATCCAACTTCAGCTCAGGTCATGATCTCATGGTTTGTGAGTCTGAGCCCCGCGTTCGGCTCTAGGCTGACAGCTTGGAGCTTGGACCCTGCTTCAGATTCTCTGTCTCCCCCTCTGTCTGCCCCTCCCCCACCTACACTCTGTCTCTGTCTCTGTCTCTCAAAAATAAACATTAACAAAAATTTTTAAAAATCACTCAAAGATACATTGAATCAAAAAGAGAAATAAACCAAAGAACAAGTATAGTGTAAGATACATTAATGGTTAATGGAATAAAGCCGTATGGTCATCTCAATAAATGCCAAAACATATTTGATGATAAAATTCAACACTCATTCATAATAAAAACTTTTAGTAAACTAGAAATAGAAGAGAATTTCCTTATAGCTTGATAAAGGATGCCTCCCAGAAACCTGCAGCAAATATTATACTAAATGGAGGAAAATACAGAATCATTCCCATTAAAACTAAGAACACCACAAAAGTATCCATTATAAACATTACTATTCAATGTTATTCTAAACATATAACAAAACTGGAAAAAGAAATAAGACATAAATATTTTAAAAATAAGGCTACTTTCCAAAGATGGCCACAAGATTAACTTGCATCCTGCATGCTCTTTGGCAGACTGACCTTGCCACACTCTCAGCATCAAGAGGTGGAGTCACTTTCTCCATCCCTAGAATCTGAGCATGCCCTATAACTGCTTTGGTCAAGACAATGTGGAAGAAGTGACACTGTGCCAGAAAAGAGATTCAACTGAAAACTCTCAGAGCTAAAGAGACTTCAAAAAGGTGGCTGGATATAAGATCACAAGACAAAAAGTACTATTGTTCCCACATACCAAAATAAACACTTAGAACAATGAAAAAAAAGTATCTCTTTATAATACCCAGAAAAATATAATTTTTTTTACATTTATTTATTTTTGAGAGACAGAGAGAGACAGAGCACAAGTGGGGGAGGGACAGAGAGAGAAGGAGACACAGAATCTGAAGTAGGCTCCAGGCTCTAAGTTGTCAGCACAGAGCCTGACCCGGGGCTCGAACTCACAAACTGTGAGCCTAAGTCCAAGGCTTAACCGACTGAGCCACCCAGGCACTCCAATACCCAGAAAAATATAAAACAAGTAGAAAAAAATCATAAATGTTCAGGACTGTATCAGTCAGGGTCTCAGCAGGAAACAGATGGTATGTTCAAATTAGGATAACTGGAGGTGGGTTAAAGCAAAAAGACTACTTACAAGGAGGGGGCAGGGGGTAGGGAAACCAGTAGGGGACAGTGTAGCAGCAACTGCAAGCTAACACCGCCTTAGGTGGGTGGCATGGGAGGTGCTAGTTACTGGAATCCAAAATGAGAGGGTGCTGGAGAAAAGGCCACCTTGAAAAGCTCAGAAAACTCAGTGGAGAGACCAGCCAGCTGAGGGCATCCCAATCTCACTCTCCTCCCTTCCTCTCATCAGGGTTCCCCTTTGGCCAAATCCAATTAGAGTCAGAAAGTAAACAGAACAGAGCAGAGAGTAAACCTACAGGGGCAAAGTATCTGGCACAAGAAAGCTGTACGTGAAAAGCCACAAAACTTTACTGAAGAACCCGAAATAATTCAACACCACCACCACCAATACAGAAAGCCATGTTCCTAGAAAGTCTCAATATTTCATTATTTATTTATTAATTTTTTTTAATGTTTATTTATTTTTTGAGAGAGAGACAAAGACAAAGGCAGAGAGAACAAGCAGGGAAGGGGCAGAGAGAGCCAGAGACACAGAATCAGAAGCAGGCTGCAGTCTCTGAGCTGTCAGCATACAGCCTGACTTGGGGCTCAAACTCACGAACCACTAGATCATGACCTGAGCCAAAGTAGGACGCTTAACCAACTGAGCCACCCAGATGCCCTGAGAAAGTCTCAATATTTTAATTGTTGATTCTGCCTATATTGTTCTACAAAAACCACAAAGGTGCAAATAAGTTCATATAGTAAGTATTACAAGGCTTATCTGGAAAAGGAAATATCGAATTAAAACCAAGAGAATTTAGAAAAAAAGACAAATGAGAGAAGACTCCCCTGTCAGATACCAAAGCACATAATACTACAAGAGATATCAACAAGTAAATCCACAGAACAGAAAAGAGGGTTTAAAAATAGACACAGGCATATGGAATCATGTAAAGGTGACATTTTAAGTCAGCAGGAAAATAATGAACTACTCAGCAATAAATACTTCGGAAGAATTGGCTGTGCACTAGGAAAAAAAAATTACTTGTCCAATTGACCATACACACACACACACACACACACACACACACACACACACAGTGCATGTAATTAATTATGTGCAAGCAAGAATGTAGGAAAGAATAAATGCCTAACTATTAACAGTAGTAATTCTTTGGGGAGCACTGGGACTTTTTTGTTTGTTTGTTTTTTGTTTTGTTTTGATTTTTTGGTGGTGGTGGTCCTGGTGGAAGGTTATTTGA
This sequence comes from Panthera uncia, assembly GCF_023721935.1. NCBI lineage: Eukaryota > Metazoa > Chordata > Mammalia > Carnivora > Felidae > Panthera > Panthera uncia. The sequence continues at coordinate 44,269,093 of NW_026057578.1, read as the reverse complement.
AAATTTTTTTAATTTTTTAATTTTTTATTTGAGAGAGAGAGAGAGCATGAGTAGAGGAGAAGGGCAGAGGGACCCAGAGAGAGAATCTCAAGCAGATTCCATGCTCGGGGAAGAGCCCGATGTGGGGGTTGATCCCACAACCCTGGGATCGGGACCTGAACTGAAATCAAGAGTCAGAACGCTCAACCAATTGAACCACCCAGGCACCCTGGTTATATGAATTTACAAAATGTGAATTTTTCATATATTCTCTGTAATATTTTAAATAGTTTAAACTGAAAAAATGGGAAACTGAAAATCAACCAAGCAGATGATGAAATCCTTAAAAAAAAGAGGCATTCATATTAAATAAACAAAAATGAAAAAGAGGTATTGTGTGCTAATTCATGATATAAAAAGGCACAATCCAAGAAATCAATGTCTATTTTGCAATTTACCATTTCATCTCTGATCACTGCAATGCCGACTATTTGCTCTGCAACTTCAGCTACAAATGCTTTCAGTGGTGTTCCATCCTGAAAAGATAAGCATATATTTTAAGGCCCTTAAAATATAACCATCAAGGTTTGTGTAAGCAGTCAGTAGTCGGCTGTAACTAACAACAATGACAGTCAGAGCCAACATCCATCAGTACCTACCTTTGGACCATGTACTAAGTTAAATGTCCTCCCCGTGTTCATTGAACCCTCACTCCTATGAATATTATCATTTTCTCTATTTCACTTACCAGAAAATAAGGCTTGGGGGGCTGAGTAACATGCTGAGATTTCCAGTTAGTAAGGGCTGGATCTGTGATTCAAACCACAGTCCCTTTGACCTGGAATCTGTTTTCCTTACCTCTGCATTAGTGGTTCTCAAATATTGTGATCCCAGGACCCCTATTCCCTGAGGACCCCAAAGAGCTTGGTTTATGTGTGTAATATCTATCTATCACTATTTTCTATATTAGAAATTAAAATTGGGAAAATTTTGATGTTGATTCATTTTTGTTGAATTTACTAATTAAAACAAAATTCAAAATTTGACAAAAATATTTAGAGAGGAAAGTAGCATTGTTTTATATTTTTTCAAATCCCTTTAATGTCTGGCTTAATGAAAGACAGCTGGATGCTCATATCTGCTTCTTCATTCAATCTGCTGCAATATGTTATTTTGGTTGAAATATACAAAAAAAATCTGTCTTCACAAAGATACAGAGCTAGAAAACAGGGAAGTATTTAAATACTCTTTCAGATAATTATGGATATTCTTCTCTGATGCTCAACAAGTGGTACTGTTTTAAAGATCAGTTGCAGGGCGCCTGGTTAAGCTTCCGACTTTGGCTCAGGTCATGATCTCACAGTTCGTGGGTTTGAGCCCCACGTCGGGCTCTGTGCTGACAGCTCAGAGCCTGGAACCTGCTTCCAATTCTGTGACTCCCTCTCTCTGCCCCTCCCCCTCTCATGCTCTGTCTCTCTCAAAAATAGATATTTAAAAAAATAAAAAAAATAAAAGATGAATTGCAATGTGGAAGCTGAAACCATATCAGTAAACTTTGTACTCACGTGAGTACTTTTTACCTATGTGTGATGTTGTAACATCCTGTTTTATCTACAAAATATTGGTTCACCAAGCTTACACAGATTTTCCAAATGCTGACTTATGATAAAATATCAAAGCATCAGGGGTGTTGGGTGGCTCAGTCAGTTGAGTGTCTGACTTTGGCTCAGGTCATGATCTCACAGTTCGTGAGTTCGAGCTCCGCGCTGGGCTCTGTGCTGACAGCTCAGACCCTGGAGCCTGCTTCAAATTTTGTGTCTCCCTCTCTCTGCTCCTCTCCCACTCATGCTCTGTCTCTCAATAATGAATAAATGCTAAAAGAATTAAAAAATATATATTAAAGCATCACATTTTGTGACATTGCTACCAGCCTCATCAGAAAAACTTTTTAAAATTTTTGGAAGCTGTGAAGCTCATGATGAAAGATACTGATTTTCCAAAATTCTAATTTTTTTTATTGAAAGCTTGGATATTATCACAGGGAACAAATACTGTCAGTTGTTCCCTTGGAGTGACAGCCTTGCGTCTTTCATTTTTAAGACAATGTCTGCCAAGTATTCGAGACCGAGACCGAATAACCATATTTTGTCTGCCAGCTGTTCTTTCAAGTAAAAGTGGTGTTCCATGAGAACAGGGGCTAGTTCTGCATGAAAATCAAACAATTGCAGAAATGCTCTTTCTTGAAACAACTAACATACTTTAGTCTGCAGTAGGAGACCTTTATGTGCACCTCGCATTTTGCCACAACAGAATATTGAAAATGCAGGTGCTTAAGGATTGAAATTTAATTAAGTTAGTAATTTTTACCACTTCGAGTGAAACTGGCTTTTCTTTTTCTTTTTTTATTGAAAGTTATATTGAGATAGCTGTAGCCTCACAAGTAGTTGTAAGAAATGATACAGACAGGGGCGCCTGGGTGGCTCTGTCAGTTGAGCGGCCAACTTTGGCTCAGGTCATGATCGCACGGTTAGTGGGTTTGAGCCCCATGTTGGGCTCTGTGCTGACAGCTTGGAGCCTAGGGCCTGCTTCAGATTCTGTATCTCCTTCTCTTTCTGCCCCTCCCCTGCTTGCACTCTGTCTCTGTCTCTCTCTCAAAAACAAATAAATGGTTTTTTTTTTAAAAAAAAGAAATACAGAGAAATTCCTTCTACACTTTGCCCAGTATCCTGTCATAGTAAGATTCTGCAAAACTCTAGCATAATATGACAAGCAGCGAATGCACATTGATGTGTGTGTGTGTGTGTGTGTGTATCAAGTTCTACACAATTTTATCCATGTGTAGGTTCAGATATCCACCAGTACAGTTCCAACAAAAGATCCCTTGAATTAGATCCCTTGAATTACCTTGCTATAACCACACCCATCTACTTTCTGCCTTCCTCTGGCCCTTAACCTGTGGCAACAAATAATCTCTTCTCCACTTCTAAAACTGTGTTATTTCAAACATGTAATGTAAGTGGAATCATACAGTATGTAACCTTTAGGGCTTGGCTTCCCCCCACCCCAACTCAGCATAATTCTCTGCAGATTCATCCAAGCTGATGAATAAACCTACAGTTCATTCCTTTGTATTGTTAAGTACTATTCCATGGCATGGACACGTCACAGTTTACCCATTCACCTGTTGCAGGACATCTGGGCTGATTCTGACAGCTTATGAACATTCGCGTACAAGACTTCATTTCTCTGGGATAAATGCCCAGGAGTGAAATTACTAGGTCATATGGTTGCTGCATTTTTAGTTTTTATAGAAATAGCCAAAATGTCTCCCAGAGAGCATGGTAGCATTTTACATTCCCACTGGCAACATGTGAATGATCCTGTTTCCCTGCATCCTCCCCAGCATCTAGTGGTACCACTCTTTTTGTTTTGGCCATTGTGTTGCTGTGCAACGATGCCCTCACTAGATTTTCTTTTCCTGATGTTAACATGAGTGAATGGCGATGAAGAACTCAACGAACTCTGGTGCCGCTGCTTTGATTCACACATCCCAAGGCTGTGCTCACCACTGCGTTTGCACCATTGGTGTGAAGATCAATACAGTGGAAAAGGAAAATACTTTCTTATTCATATTACAGAAACAGTTTTTTTGTTACTTCGTGGACACCCCTGAAAATGTATGTCTCAGAGGCCCCTATGGCTCCTTAAACCACATTTCGAGAAACAGGATGCCACATCACACTGCATTAGCAGGCCAGGAGGGAAGTAGCAAAAAAAAAAAAAAACAAAAAACAAACAGATCAAGACAAACCAAAACAAAAAAAAACATGTTCTGGAGAGAAGTTTTCTTTTAATTTGCTACCTTATCAAATACTTGTTTGATAAATATTAAATATTTCACTGTGTTCAGGTGTTAGGTGTCTCCCTCTCGATGACTTAAAACTTAAAGTGCTTATTCAAAAGATCCAATAGCTGGAAACCTTCCCAAATGACAGTGGAAGGAAGAAATAAATTGTGGAATAGTCATGCAATGAAATACTTTACACCACAATATGTGTGAGTCTCACATGTTGCTGAGCAATAAAAGCCTGATATCAGAGCACATACGGTACAATCCCTTCAAATAAAGTTCAAAAACAGGCATAACTAATTTATAATCTTAGAAGTCAAGGTGGTATTAACATGAGGAGACAGTAACTGAATGGGAGCATGAGAGGAACTTCAGGCAGGCTGGGTTAGTCTTCAGGCAGGGGTTAGTCTGTTTCCTGAAACAGGCGCTCATTACATGGTGTATTTGAATTGTGAAATCTATCAAGCTGTTCATTGGTTATAGCTCAATAAGACTTTTTTTTTTTTAAATAAAATTTATCAAAAATGTAACAGCATTTCTCCAACTACATGTGCTGTTCCATGTCTGGTTAAGTTAACTGTCATGGTCCTCAAGAAAGCAGTGTTAACATAAGGACTCCTAGAAAGAGAACCCAACATTTGTCATACAAGATCTTTCCTAGCTCATCCATTCCCTGAGGATATAGCCAACTCAACAACAACAAAAAAAACCCTCTAGACAGAATCACCATCCAGTAGGGTCAAATGGAGTTCCATCAGATTGGATAGGTCTGATATCCAGTGTTGCTGGTTAAGCACCAAGCACCACAGGTTCCGGAGCTACCATTCCCTAACCTCAGTCAGATCTTCCTATTCCAAGCCCTGAGATCTATCCTGTTTCAGGATACTTGTCTGGATCAAGTCCAGATTTTCTATCTCTGTGATAAAGATTTAGAATATCTGACCAGCACTCTGCCTTGGGGCCACCAGTGAGGAGAACACCCTCACTTCCTTAAACCCCAGTTTCCCAGGTTTTCTTTTCTTGCTCCCATCTTCCAACTCCACCTCTGCCTCCCCACCACACAATTCTCCAACTGAGATCCAAGGAAACCTCAAGGTTGAAACTACATGGGTCATAATGGTCCCATATCACGAGGGAAAGGAAGCCAATAGGGTCATAGTAGGTACTTACAGGGTCTCTGTGAGCCTCATTGTATTGCTTTAAATCCTCCAATATACTTTTATTCAGCATGAGAGTGCTAACAAGGTTTTCAACACCAGGAGTATCCGACAAAGAGGCTAATCTTATTTTAATAGACCTGGATGAGGAGAGATACTTTTTTTTAGGTTAAGGTACTAAAATATATATCTTCCCCCTCAAAATGAACAGAATTATAATGTACCACATATACATAAAATAATATTCAGCAAAAATGTTCATGTAACATTAGCGTTTGATTAATTATAAAAGTAACTCATTTCGTTCTAGAAATGTATTTTCATTAACCAGAGAGAACACAAAGTCACATTCTAGATGCATTTATTTTGAAATGTGCAGAAAGAGGGGGCAGTCTAAGATGGAAACATAGGGAGATCCTGAATTCATCTCCTCCCACAGACACACCAAATGTACTGCTACATATGGAATAATTCCCTCTGCAAAAGACCTCAAAATTAGCTGAATGGCTCCTTCACAACAAACACTAAAGGGCCACATCAAGATGGTAGAAGAGGCAGAGATTCAGTCTTGCCAAAAAACCTCACCCTAGCACAGTGACCCACGATTGGGAGAGATCTCACAAATATGGAGCTATTTACCCTCTCTCTGCCTCGCTAAAACTCTGAGGGGTGCAGTCCACACAGGGGGCTCTCCTTGATCACCTGGGTCTGGGAGCCAGGGAGGCTTGTGTTCTTGGGTCCCATGGGGCTGTAACAATCACAGAGGCAGTTCTTGGGAGGCTACCACCCCTAGGGCACTGCACAGGTTGCAGACTGAAACACACCCTGGTCTTTCTGTGAAAAAGGCCTATGTACTTGTCCTGGAGCTGCAGCCTGAGGGGCAGGCCTCAGGTTTGCTACACATCTAGCAGCTATGGAGTGTCCAAAGAAAGTAGGCCAGAGGGTGCCAACTTTGTGCTCTCCCTTAGCTTTGCTACAGCTTGCCAGTAACTCCCAGAAAAGACCTTATACACTTGTCTGAAGCCCCCAAATTTTTAAATATCACCCAAGATGCAGCTCCAGGTCACCTGATCTGGAGATGAGCAGGATTTATGACCGTAGTCCCACAGAACTGTATATATTTGAATACTTTGAAAGCTGCTGCATGAAGGTCTGGCTTAGAATCAGCCTGGAAGTAAGTGCTGAATGAATGCTCTCTTTGAAACATGGATACTCTCTCAATAAATGGGACATATCACGAATTAATCAGGCTGCTTAGACAATCACAAAGGAGAGAGAAACAACCAAGAGCTAGGACAAGTTTAAACAATAGGCTCCTCCTTCCCTCCTTTAAGATTGGGAAAGGTAGCTGTTTTGCCTAACACATAGAAGCAAACACAGAGAGTCAAACAAAATGAGTAAACAGAAATATATTTCTTTTTTTCTTTTTTATTTTTTTAATATGAAATTTATTGTCAAATTGGTTTCCATACAACACCCAGTGCTCATCCCAACAGGTGCCCTCCTCAATACCCATCACCCATCCTCCCCTAACTCCCACCCCCCATCAACCGTCAGATTGTTCTCAGTTTTTAAGAGTCTCTTATGGTTTGGCTCCCTCCCTCTCTAACTTTTTGTTTCCTTCCCCTCCCCCATGGTCTTCTGTTAAGTTTCTCAGGATCCATACAGGAGTGAAAACATATGGTATCTGTCTTTCTCTGTATGACTTATTTCACTTAGTATAACACTTTCCAGTTCCATCCATGTTGCTACAAAAGGCCATATTTCATTCTTTCTCATTGCCATGTAGTATTCCATTGTGTATATAAGAACTCACCAAACTCCACACCCGAAAAACAAATAATCCAGTGAAGAAATGGGCAGAAAACATGAATAGACACTTCTCTAAAGAAGACATCCAGATGGCCAACAGGCATATGAAATATGCTCAATGTCGCTCCTCATCAGGGAAATACAAATAAAAACCACACTCAGATACCACCTCACACCAGTCAGAGTGGCTAAAATTAACAAATCAGGAGACTATAAATGTTAGAGAGGATGTGGAGAAATGGGAACTCTCTGGCACTGTTGGTGGGAATGCAAACTGGTGCAGCCGCTCTGGAAAACAGTGTGGAGGTTCCTCAAAAAATTAAAAATAGATCTACCCTATGACCCAGCAATAGCACTGCTAGGAATTTACCCAAGGGATACAGGAGTGCTGATGCATAGGGGCACTTGTACCCCAATGTTTATAGCAGCACTTTCAACAATAGCCAAATTATGGAAACAGCCTAAATGTCCATCAACTGATGAATGGATAAAGAAATATGTTTCAAATGGAAGAACAAGATAAAACCTCAGAAAAAATCTTAATGAAATGAAGATAAGTAACTTACCTGATTAAGAGTTCAAAATAATGGTCATAAGGATGCTCACCAAAAATGGGAGAAATATGAATGACCACAGTGAGAACTTCCACAGAGATAGGAAATACAAGGAAGTACCAAACAGAAGTCACAGAGCTGAAGAATACATTAAATGAAAAATACACGAGAGGGGGTTACCAGCAGACTAGATGAAGCAGAAGAAAGAATCAGTGATCCAGCAGACAGGGCAGTGGAACTCATCTACACAGAGCAGGGAAGAGAAAAAGGAATGTAAAAAGTGAAGACAGCCTAAGGGTACCCATGGGACAACATCAAGCAGAAAACCATTCACACTATTGGAGTCCCAGAAGAAGAGAGAGAGAACAGGGCAAAAAATGTATTTGAAGAAACCATGGCTGAGAACTTCCCTAACCTGGGGAAGAAAACAGACATCCAGATCCAGGAAGCACAGAGTGTTCCAAATAAGATGAACTCAAAAAGATCCACACTAATAAATATAATTAGAATGTCAAAAGTTAAAGATAACGAGAGAATCTTAAGAGCAGGAAGAAAACAACAACTTGTTCTGTAGAAGGGAACCACCCTAAGACTATTAGCAGAATTTTCAGCAGAGTCTTTACAGGCTGGAAGGCAGTGGCAGGATACATACAAAGTAATGAAAGGAACACACTTCCAACCAAGAAGACTCTGCCCACCAACGCTGTTACTCAGAATTAAGAGATGAAGAGTTTCCCAGACAAGTAAAAACTAAAGGAGTTCATCACCACTAAACTGGCCTTACAAGAAATGTCAGAAAGGGCACTACTTAGAAACTAGAAAACATATGAAAGTATAAATCTCACTGGTAAAAGTAAATATATAGTAAAGGTAGTGAATTAATCACTTGCAAAGCTAGTATGAAAGTTAAAAAACAAAAAAAAAGTAGTAAAAATAACTATAGCTTCATTATTAGTTAAGGGATACACAAAATAAGATGTAAAATGTGACCTCAAAAACACAAAACATGGGGGTGGAGTGAGTAAAAATGTAGTCCTTTAGAATGTGTTCAAACTTAAATTGCTATCAACTTAAAATAGACTATACGCATATATATAAATAGTGCCCCTTCTTTTCAGCTTAAAGGAATCTGTTTACATCTTGTCTATAAGAAAGTCACTTCAGACATAAAGACATACAGACTGAAAGTGAAGGGATAGAAAAAGATATTCCATGCAAATAGAAGCTAAAAGAAAGCTAGGGTTATATCAGACAAGGCTATAGCTATATCACACAAAACAGGCTTTAAAACAAAGACTAAACTAAAAGACAAAGACATGGGGGTGCCTGGGTGGCTCAGTCAGTTAAGCGTCAGACTACAGCTCAGGTCATGATCTCATGGTTTGTGGGTTTGAGTCTCGCATTGGGATCTGTGCTGACAGCTCAGAGCCTGCAGCCTGCTAAGAATTTCTGTGCCTCCCTCTCTCTCTGACCCTCCCTGTTCATGCTCTGTGTCTCTCTGTCTCAAAAATAAATAAACATTAAAAAATTTAATAAAAAAGATAAAGACAGGCATTAAATAATGATAAAGAGGTAAATATTTATGTGTACAGTATAGGAGCACATAAATGGGAGAGATTTATAGCAAAACAACAGCAGGGGACTTTAATATCCTACTACATCACTGGTAGATCATCCAGACAGAAAATAAAAAAGGAAACATCAGCCTTAAGTGACTTATTAGACCATGTGGACTTAACATACAGATATACAAAACATTTCATCCAAAAGCAGCAGAATATCCATTCTTCTCAAGTGGATCTGGAACACTCTCCAGAATGGATCATATGTTAGGCTACAAAACAAATTTAAATAAATGTAAGAAGACTGAAATCATATCAAGCATCTTTCCAACCACACTGGTATGAAAGAACAAAGCTATTACAATAAAAAAACTGGAAAAATTACTAATATGTGGAGATTAAACAACATGCTGCTGGACAACAAATGAGTCAACAAACAGATCAAAAGGCAAGTTTAAAAATACCTTGAGAGAAATGAAAATTAAAATACATCATACCAAAATCTACTGAATGCAGCAAAAACAGTTCTTAGAGGAAGTTCATGGTGATATAGGCCTACCTCAAAAACCAAGAAAAATCTCAAATAAACAATCTATCTAACTTACACCTAAAGGAACTAGAAGAAGAACATATGAAACCCGAAGTTAATAGAAGAAAGGAAGTCACAAAGATCAGAGCAGAAATAAATGAAATGGAGACTAAAAAGACAATAGAAAACATCAATGAAATGAAGAGCTGATTCTTTAAAAAGATAAACCTTTAGCTCGGCCTACCAAGAAAAAAAGAGAGGGCTCAAGTAAATAAAATCAGAAATGAAAGAATATGAATAATTATATGCCAACAAATTGGACAACCTAGAAGAAATGGATAAATTACGGGAAACATATACTCTTCCAAGACTGGATCATGAAGAAATAGAAAATCTTACTAGATCAGTAGTGAGGACATTGAATTAGTAATAAAAAACTTCCCAACAAACAAAAAGTCAAGGGCCAGACAGTTTCACTGTGAATTCTACCAAACATGCAAAGAAGATTTAATACCAATCCTCAAACTCTTCCAAAAAATTAAAGAGAAGGGGATATTTGCAAACTCATTTTAGGAGGCAAGCATTACCTGGTACCAAAACTAGACAAAGACACCACAAAAAGAGAAAATTAAGGGCCAATATCCTTGATAAACATAGATGCAAAAACCCTCAACAAACTATTAGCAAACTGAATTCAACAATACATTAAGAGGACCACACACCATGATCAAGGGGGACTTACTCCAGGGAGGCAAGAATAGTTCAATGTCCACAAATCAAATCAATCAATGTGATACACCACATTAACAAAATGAAAGACAAAAATCATACAGTCATTTCAATAGATGCAGAAAAAGCGTGTAACAAAATTCAATATCCATTCATGATAAACTCTCAACAAAGTAGGCATAGAGGGAGCATACCTCAACATAATAAAGGTCATAAATGACAAACCCACAGCTAAGATCATACTCAGTGGCGTAAAACTGTCCTCTAAGATCAGGAACAAGACAAGAATGCCTACACTCACCATTTTTATTAAATACATTGCTATAAGTCCTAGGCAGAGCAATTAGGCAAGAAGAAGAAATAAAAGACATCCAAATTGGAAAGGAAGAAGTGAAACTCACTATTTGCAGATGACATTATTTTACATATGGAAAATCCTAAAGACTTCCCCCCAAAACTGCTAGAACTAATAAACAAATTCAGTAAAGTTACAGGATACAAATTCGCTACACAAAAATCTATTGCATTTCTATACACTAACAATGAACTATCAGAAAAATTAAGAAAACTATCCAATTTACAATTGCATCAAAAGAATAAAATACCTAAGAATAAATTTAACCAAGGAAGTGAAATACCAGCACACTGAGAATTATAATACATAGATGAAAGAAATTGAAGTCACAAATAAATGGGAAGTATTCCCATGCTCATGAATTGGAAGAATCAATATTGTTAAAATGTCTTTATTACCCAGAGAAATATACGGATTCAATGCAATCCCTAAGAAAATTACAATGGCATTTTTCATAGAAATAGAACAAATATTCCTAAAATTTGTATGGAATCACAAAAGGCCCTAAATAGCCAAAGCAACCTTGAGAAAGAACAAAGCCAGAAGCATCATGCTCCCTGATTTCAAACTATATTACAAAGTAACAGTAATCACAAAAGTATAGTATTGGCATAAAACAGACACATAGATTAATGGAACAGAACTGATTTCCCAGAAATAAAGACATGCTTACATGATCAATTAATATGTGACAAAGGAGGCAAGAACACACAAAAATCAACACAAAACGCATTAAAGGCTTTAATGTGTAAGACGAAGCCATAAAACTCCTAGAAGAGAACATACATGGTAAGCTCCTCGACACTGGACTTGGCAATGATATATTGGAACTGAATACAAAAGGAAAGGCAACAAAGTCAAAAAATAAACAAGTGGGAATACGTGAAATTAAAAATCTTCTGCAGAGCAAAGGAAATCACCAACAAAATGACAGGCAATCTACTGAAGGGAGAAAATATATATCTGATAGGAAACTATATATCTGATGAGGGGTGAATATTCAAAATATATAAAGAATTCATGCAACTCAATAGCAAAAAAATAATCATCTGATTTAAAAATGGGCAGATGATCTGAACATACATTTTTCCAAAGAAGACAGATGATCAACAGATACATGCAAATCAAAACCATAGTAAGATATCACCTCACACCTATTAGGAGGCCTATTATAAAAGAAAGAAAGAAAGAAAGAAAGAAAGAAAGAAAGAAAGAAAGAAAGAAAGAAAGAAAAGGAAAGAAAAAAGAAGAAAAGAAAAAAGAAAAGAAAGAAAAGAGAAAAGAAAAGAAAAATAAATAACAAGTGTTGATGAGGTTGCAGAGAAAAGGGATCACTCATGCACTATTGATGGGAATGTTAATTGATGCAGCTGCTATGGAAAACATTGTAGAGGTGCCTCAAAAAAATTACAAATAAAACTACATATAATCCAGCAATTCTACCTCTGGGTGCTTATTCAAAGAAAATGGGGACACTAACTCAAAGGGATATATGCACCCTATGTTCACTGCAGCAATGGTTAGGATATGGAAACAAGTATCTATTGATGGATGGGTGGATAAAGAGGATGTGGTGTGTATATACAATGGAATACTACTTAGCCATAAAGAATAATGTAATCTGGCCACTTGCAACAGCATGGATGGATCTGGAGGGTGTTATGTTAAGTGCAATAAGTCAGAGAAAGACAAATATTGTATGCTTTCACTTATTTGTGGAATCTAAAAACCAAAACAAAGAAACAAAACTCAAAGATACAGAGAACTGAAAAGTGGTTGCCGGAGGGGAAGGGGTTGGGAGTTGGTAAAATGGGTGAAGGGTGTCAAAAGGCACAAACTTCTAGTTACAAAATAAAAGTCATGGGCATGTAATGAACACAGCACTGTGACCATACTCAACAAGACTGCAGTGCATATTTAAAAGCTGCCAGAGGGTAAATCTTAAAAGTTCTCATCACAAGAAAACAAAAAGTATAATTCTGCATGCTGATGGATGGTAATTGGACTTACTGTGGTGATCATTTCACAGTGCATACAAATACCGAATCATTATGTTGTACACTTGAAATTAATATAATGTTGCATCAACTATACCTCAAAAAAAAAAGATGACAGACATAAAAATAATAATAGTTGAGATCATGCTTTATTTCATATTTACTTCATGTGTAAAGTCAAATTCTTCCCCAAATGTTGAAAGTATGTTAAGAAGTGGGTGCCTGGGTGGCTCATTCAGTTAAGCACCTGACTCTTGGTTTTGGCTCAGGTCATGATCTCACAGCTTCATGGGTTGAAGATCCACATTGGGCTCTGCGTTGGTGGTGTGGAGCCTGCTTGGGATTCTCTCTCTCTCTGCCCCTCCCCCACTTGTGCTGACTCTCTCTCAAAATAAATATATAAATTTAAAAAAATTAAAACAAAATAAAGTGTGTTAAAAACTTAAGAGATGACATTGAACCTGGGCTGGCTTCATGAGTCTTTAAATTCCTAATGATTTAATCTTTGATTTTGTGTTTTTACATGAGGTCAAGAAGACAATGGAGCGTGTCCAGGGGTTTGATGCCACAGCTCATGCATGGTACCTACCTCCCACCATCGCTCCATGGCTTCTCTCCCACTTGTTTCCTGCCTCCAGAACCTTGGGCCCCGCAGGGCCTCCCCATCCCTGCCCGTGACTACTGTGGCCCTCTGACAGAAGTGACAACTGGATTGCATTGGTGGGGGAGGCCCACATGCAGCCATTATGCTCTACCTTCATGGGGTCCTGGACACAGGCATGGGGAGGGTGGAGTATCAGGTACAAGCCCCATTGAGTCTCTAGTTAGAGCAAGCTAGTGGCCATGACCACCCAGGGCAGGCAGTGCCATGGGTCCTCAGCTGGCAACTCAGTGTGGATCTTGCCTGCCCCTGACCCAAGTACTTTGTGCAGCCAAGTGCAGAGGTTGCAGGCCACTGGAGAATGCCTACTTGCCTCAGGTTGGAGTGGCGAGCCCATGGGAAGACGACTTCTCCATCTAAAGATGTGCTGCATATTATATAGCTGGCCTGGCAATGAATGCTCTCCAGTCACTAGGGTGTTATTACTAAATAAAGGAGTGCTGTTCCTCCTCCCATTAATAAAGTGACATATTCTAACCCACTTAGTTGTCAATTACAGTGAATATTTTGTGCTTAAATTTTAACGCACGCTTCCATATAGCATGACAGGTAGCATATTTACAAAGAACAATCTACATCTATAATTAACTGATATAAAGATGATCAATTAATATAACCTTAATAATATAAATATTTTGAGCAATTTTTAAGTGAAGGATAAGAACTTTGTTCTGATATGGCCACCTTATGCCAAGATCTAATTCAGAAGGATTATGTAAAAAACAACACCACAAAAATACAGGAAAATACTCAAGGAAATGAAGACCATATGGCCACACAAAACCTTGTACTTGAATTTTTATGGCAGCATTATTCACAATAGCCCCAAAGATGGAAAGAGCCCAAATCTCTATCCACTTCTGAAGGGATAAACAAAATGTGATCTATCTGTAATGGAATCTATAATTCAGCCACAGAAAGAAATGAAGTACTGACACATGCCACAACATGGATGAACTAGAAAACATTATGCTAAGTGAAAGAAGCCATATAGAAAAGGCCATATATTGTACAATTCCATTTATATGAAATGTTCAGAACAGGCAAATTTATAGAGACAGAAAGTAGACTTGCTTCCACCAGAGGCTGGGGTGGCAGGAGAGAATAGGAGTGACTGCTAATTTGGGTGATGAAAATGTTTTGGAACCAGAGAGGAGCTCAATAAACATCCACTAAAGGAATGAACGATGAAGCTTTCATGCAGATGACCAGAGAGTTTCCCCCATGCTTCCGTATATGGTCAGTGCTACAGTAGCATTGCTGAGTGTTGTGGAGGGGCGCCTGGGTGGCTCAGTTGGTTAAGCATCTGACTCTTGATTTGGGCTCAGGTCATGATCTTGCGGTTTTGTGAGTTCAAGCCCCACGTCAGGCTCTGTGCTGACTGCGCAAAGCCTGCTTAGAATTCTCCCTCTCTCTCTGCCCCTACCCTGCTCGTGCTCTCTCTCTCAAAACAAACAAACAAACAAACAAAGAGTATTGTGGAACCAGGAGGTGAATGAGCATGTGACATTTTTTTCCACGTTTCTATTGGTGGTCCACTCTGAAAGGCCAGGGTTTTTCCTAGCCCACAGAATTTCTCAATAATGTTTAATGGAATATGAGGCTGTTTTACTGCCAAGTATCACAAAAACACGAACATAATTTCACCAGTTTGTCCATGAAAATGTATTGTTGATTAGAGGACACAACCATTTTGTTGCATTGTGAGGCTCTCATCTCTGCTATTTAAGTTTGCCAAAGAGGAACACTTCACAACCTTCATGTGTTCCCAGACTTCCATGGAGAGGAATGGGCAATAGCAGTATGTTTGTGCACTACTCTAATCTAATGGTACACTGTCCAATATGGCAGCCGTAAGCCACACATGGCTACTGAGCAATTGAAAGGTAGCATCTCTGGGGCGCCTGGGTGGCTCAGTTGGTTAGGCATACAACTTTGGCTCAGGTCATGATCTTACAGTTCATGAGTTCAAGCCCAGCATTGGGCTCTGTGCTGACAGCTCAGAGCCTAGGGCCTATTTCGGATTTTGTGTCTCTTCCTCTCTGCCCCTCCCCCACCGCACTCTGTTTCTCTCTCTTTCAAAAATAAACAAACATTTAAAAAATTAAAAAAAAAAAAGAAAGGGGGCATCTCCAAATTGAGATGTGCTATATGCGTAAAATACCCACTGAATTCTGAAGACTTGGTACAAAAAAAATAATGTAAATAAAGTATCTCACTGATACTTCTTTTATAGTGATGATATGTTGAAACAATAATATTTGGATATAAGGGGTTAAATGATAAATATCACCATTAACTTCACTCAATTTTTAAGCTTTTTAATTAATAGGGCTATCAGAACATTTAAAATTACCCCTGTGGCTCACCCTGTATTTTTATTGGGCAAGGCTACTCTCTGTTGCCTAGTGTTTGACTCTGAGAGCAATTTTTCCATTGTTTTTTTGCTCAGCTCAAAAAGCCAATGTAGGTTTCCTCCACAGGTGACCTTTTCAGCAGGCGTTTTGAGGCAAGTGGCCAGTGTGCATATGACTGCTTACAGATTGGAATGGCTGCTTGTTCGTTTTGCCTTTAATGGTATAAGGGGACAGGGACCTGTGGCCACCTGATAGGAAATACAAATGGGGCAATACTCACATGGCCTAATTGCTTTTATACAGCAACTGACAGGAACTCCAGAAAAAGTAAAAAATGAATATATATAAGAGGCAGATTCTTACTTAAAATGTATTCCTTAAAAAATCAATTATTAAAGTGGCTTTATTGAGAATGGTGCATTCAGTCAGTAACAAATATTGATTAAACACCTACTGAATGCCCGGTGTGTGTTCTGGGTATTGGGGATCCTTCAGAGAACAAGACAGTCCACACCTCCTGCTCTTATGGAGCTGATCTATTGATTCCAGAACCATCTTCTGAGAAATAATTGTGAAATTCCTTAAGGTTTTAGATAATGTATATGAGGTTAGAGATGGACCAGGAGTTATGGAGAACTTGGCCTGTGTTTCAGTAGAAAGCCCTTGAAAAATAAAACCAGCTTCAAAACAAAGTTGTAAGGATGCTTAGTGTTTTATTCCCAACATGTGTGATCCTTAATTAAATGAAATTATCTAAAAATATGTATGGGTGTCATATACACATGCACACACCAAAGGGAGATTGTATTTACTGTTGAATTAGCAAGAAGCCATCTTTATTCCTTGCCATATTTTCAGATAAATCTAAAGATTAAGAAAATTAATTGAGGGTTTACAAAATGATGCTAAGACCTTCTGTGGAATGAACTTTTAACAGGCTAAATCAACATCCAAAAATACAAAGTCTATTTTGATGTTTACATGTCAGAATTGGGCCTGGAAGGATTGCAAAAGATGATGAGTTCACTGTAGGTATCTAAATGTGGGCCCACTTCTTAAACTCCTCGTAAGTCTCAAACAAAGAGTTTCTGATCTTCATTTTTTCATTGTCATCTCTAGGCTAGGCCTTTCCTGCTGTCATATGGTGTCTAACCAGAAAGGGAACTCCCACCTCCCTCTACCTGTTCTGTCATCTTGCCCAACCTTCCCAGAAGTGAACTTATACTCAGTAACTGGGACAGTTTAACCATTCTTTTCCCAAGGGTTCAGCATGGTTCTAAAGTCACCTTGAATCAGAGAGATCAGCTGTGGTTCTCCTTACCTATCCTCATGGCTTCCTCCATCCCGTAGCTAAGGGGGTCCTACATGGGTCTATCTTGTTTCTTAACCCTTCTCCATAGGCCTTCAAGCTCTCAGGTCACCTCTCTCTTATACTTTCTCTCTCTGATTTACTTGAATGCCCAGGCCCATGATTCCCTAAGAAATGTCACCTCTCCATGAAGAAATGATGAAGTCCCTGCTCATTGGTTCCTTCTTGGGTCTTGAAAGTTTGGCAGCCATGGTCACCTGCTTCCCAGTGAGTTTTTATTTTTGCCCCATTTTTGGCAGACTCTGACCTCAAAGGTCGGAATTGATAGGACTTAATCAGACTGTACACATAACAAAATAGAAAATCATATATAAAATTAGAAGGAAAAAGATTTAATAGTTAATTTTTCAATCCCAAATTGAATGAATGTTTTAGACACCTGCAAGAGTATGTGCCTTGCAGAATACCCGGAAACTTTTTGATGCCACTAAATTAAAACAAAATGACAGAAAGAAGAAAAAGTAAGTTGAGTCTTTCTGAATTCCAAAGGAGTGATCTATGTAGTAGAAACCTAAAACAACTTGACAGTCATCAATATTTCAGCTTAAACCAAAAACAAACAAAATAAAACAATAACCACAAAATCAAGTTTTCTATTAGGTTCTATTCAAGGAGGCTGATTAAGAGCATCAGGACTGATATCACTACAACACTCTTGATGATATACGGGCCAGAAATAGGTATAAGTGACATGCTAGAAAAAATGACGACCAGGCATGCATGAATCACCCACAGAGAAGCAAATAAAAGAAAAATGTCAAGGGGATGAATCATTTAAAAGACAACTACCCAGAGGCATTTTCACTTATTGAGCAAAGTTGACAATTGGTGGTATGATTTAATTTAGTAGTAAATATTCATGTGTAGAAAATAATTTCTAGCACAATAAATAAGTTTGAAACATATTTCCCCAAATTAAAAATGGCAAATTTCAGAAAAACGTGGTTTGGAAGAGAAGGAAGATGGAATGAGTGGCAAGTTCAGCCAAACGTGGTCTCCACTCATGAATAAACAAGAGGAAGGAAAGCCAGTGTGAAGGTTAAGAATGGGCGAGCAGGAACGAAAGGAAAAAGAATCATTTATACTACATTCTAACCCCATATTAAGTTTGGAAACATCCTAGAGATCACTGTATAAAGTAAC
Source organism: Panthera uncia (assembly GCF_023721935.1). NCBI lineage: Eukaryota > Metazoa > Chordata > Mammalia > Carnivora > Felidae > Panthera > Panthera uncia. The sequence goes on along the minus strand of NW_026057578.1, from coordinate 44,251,039 downwards.
AAGTGTTAAAAAGCATTTAGTTTATATACATTTATACTGGAAGTTAACATAAATATTATGTTCTTTTCAAAGACCAGCAGTCATAAGTCAAATGAGAGGGAACCTTGGTGTGGAATCTGTTGACAGAAGAGGTAGACATCGCTAACAATTGAATGAATGATTTGTTCCAGGGCTCACGAGCATGGCCGGAGGGCAGATGACAGACACAAATATAATTTCCCAAGGGAAGAAGAACGAGATTGGGTGGGAGACCAGAACATGAGGTCATGAAATTTAAAGTAACCAAACTTAAGAGCAAGAATGATCCATCCCAAATGTCAAGAGAAGTGAAGCAAAAAATGGAAGAATACGATAAATTGTAAGACCATGGTATAAAAAAGAGTAGATGTCATGGACCTGTGCCCACGTGGCTCCCCCATCACCTCCTTCCCTAAGAGGGCTCCCTCCACACCCCAAAGCCTAGCACGTCTTCATCCCCTTGTCTGCTTTATTCTTCACATTCACCCTCATCACTTACACACTTATTTTTATCTCTTCCCTTTGTGTCTTTCTCCTCTAACTAGAATGCAGGCCCCATGAGGGTGAGGATTTTTGTCTGTTTGAGTCACTTCTGCTTGCCCAGTACCTGGAATGGGGGCTGAGCATACTACACAGTCAACATGATGTATTGGATGAATAGGGCAGGCCTGCTGGGGCATCTGGAAAAGAAAACACGCGCCTGCAGCCAGCTCCCCCTTCTCCACAGTGGTGCACGGATGTCAGCCCAGAACAGCAGCAGCCATTCTGCCAATGGGATATAAGCCAGCTTCAGGCTGGAGCTGACACCAGGAAAAACAGAGTGGAAAAGGGAAAGAAACCCAAACCCCAAAGATTCAAACCCTAGAGCCCGGCCTGTCTCCAGACCTCCCAGTTCTATGAGCCAATAAATGCCCTATGGTTGAAGCCATTTTGAGTTGTGTTTTCTTTAATTTCTAACAGAAAGCATTCCCACTGATAATCTATGTTTTGAAATTTGAGAAGATAGCTTTAGGGAAACACAGGTTAAGGGGGAGGGTGTGTATGAAAAGACAAGAATTAGAGATAAGAGAAATGAACATTACTTGGTATAAGTGGAAAAAAATCCCTAAGACTGTCATAGTTCATGTATTCTTGTAAGATCTAGCCCAAAGGTCTATTTACATGATATAAAGAAGTGTTCACACCTCAACAGAACCAGAAATTACCAGATAACAAAAGGTTTAAAGTAGATGTGGCTTACATGGTTCTAGAAAATCTGTCTTTGGAGAGGAGACAGAATCATTATCATTTCATACCAAGAGACATACAGGGACCCCCCCCCCCACTTTCTGAAAGTTTGCATTATACCACTTCATGTTTTGCTAACAGAAATAAATCTGAAGATGTTTACTTTTACAAAGAAAGTCATTATCACACTAATGTAGGTCTTTCAGGGAAGGGAAGTGGCCCTAATGTGAACTTCCAGAAAGTGTGGGGATACTTTTGGCTCTAACTGTATGAGATGTTTCATAACAACAATTTACTTTTGGATAAGGGGGGAAAGCTGTATTAAAAAACAAGCACCTCCAGCACTCCTCAAACTTCAACATGCATAAAATCAACTTTATGCACGCTTATGGCACACTTGTGAACAACACAGATTGTTCTGTGAACAACACAATCCAAAGGCCTGGGGCAGGGCCCGAGATTCTGCATTTCAGCAAGTTCTCATGGATGCTGATGCTGCTGATCTAGGGGCGATGCTTGGAGTCGAACCGAACAGTGTAGGAAAAACAGAGTTCCCCTTGAGTAAACAGAGATGAACTTGAGAGGGGAAGCCAGGTGCTCTGGGGCAGGAAGGTACAAGATGCTGCGTCCGCGATGGCCTTGGAGAGCTGCCAGGCACCCCTGGATGGTCTTCCTTGACAACAGGGACAAACAAACCCTTATAAACCCTTACTCGCTAAAAGCTGAGTGTCCCTGTCACAACTACGAGGGGTTTGTGTCCCAGAGCTTCACTGCACAGACCCAGGCTTACAGAGGACACCAGTGCTGCACCTGGACCCCTCCTGCACTCTTGGCTAACATGCAGGTGTCAGCGCACAGGAGCAGAGGAGTGACTATGAAATCATCCCAGAACTTTTAGAGAATGCTGTGGGGAGACAGGGGCCCTGTAAAGGCAGTGTTACTTCAGGAAAATCAAAGCCAGAGATCAATTTATTTTTATTATTTTATTTATTCTCAAAGTAGCTAACATACAGTGTAGTCTTGGCTTCAGGAGTAGATTCCAGTAATTCATCACTTACAATCACTTACAGTGCTCATCCCAACAAGTGCCCTCCTTAATGCCCATCACCCATTTAGCCAATCCCCCACCCCCATCAACCCTCAGTTTGTTCTCTGTATTTAAGAGTCTCTTCAAGGGCGCCTGGGTGGCTCAGTCAGTTAAGCATCCGACTTTGGCTCAGGTCATGATCTCACTGTTCCTGAATTTGAGCCCTGTTTTGGGCTCTGTGCTGATAGCTCAGAGCCTGGAGTCTGTTTTGGATTCTGTGTCTCCCTCTTTCTCTCTGCCCCTCCTGTGCTCGTGCTATGTCTCTCTCTCTCACTCAAAAATAAACATTAAAAAAAAAGTTTAAAAAAAAAAGTCTCTTCTGGTTTGCTTCCCTCTCTGTTTTTATCTTATTTTTCCTTCCCCCGCCCCATGTTCATCAGTTGTGTTTGTTAAATCCCACATATGAGTGAAATCATATGATATCTGTCTTTCTCTAATTGCCTTATTTCTCTTAGCACAATACCCTCCAGTTCCATCCACGTTGTTGCAAAGGGCAAGATTTCAGTCAGAGGTCAATTTGAGGTGACAGTTGGACTTCTTGGAGTTCACTGCTATACTCACATTTCTGAACTTCATTTTATAAAATATGAAATTCCTCCAAAGTTAGTCTTTAACACCAATCATATTTCAAAAATACAAATATCTCTGGAAGGTAAGAGTGTGAGTTCGTCTTTCTTTCACATTTTTGGAGAAATAACTTCAAGCCAGCTGGCCTCCTCCTTTTCATCCAGCCAAGCTCAGCTGCCTGAAGTACAGGGCTTTTTTTAAAAGAGCAGAGGGAAGAAGGCAGTTCTCGAGATCATATTCCCTGTAGGAGCTGAGCAATCCTGACAGGCCAAACTACCACCTCTAACATTAAATGTATAGTTTCTCTAAAAAGCTCTTTGCGTTTACAATTTAGTTAAAGAATTAAAGAAAAGATCTAAATACCTAAAGTCAACAGTACAAGAAATAACACATGTTGGCAAGGATGTGGAGAAAAAGGAACACTCGTGCACTGTTGGCGGGAATGCAAACTGGTGCAGCCATGATGGAAAGCAGTGTGGAGGTTTCTCCAAAATTTTAAAATAGCACTACTCTATGATCCAGGAATTGCATCATCATCTTTGTGCAAAGAACACAAAAACACTAATTTGAAAGGATAGGTGCACCCCTGTATTTATTGCAACATTACTTACAATAGCCAAACTATGGAAGCACCCCAAGTGTCCACCGATTGATGAATGGACAAGGAAGATGCAATGGAATATTATTCAGTCATAAAAAAGAATGAAATCTTGCCATTTGCAATGATATGGACAGAACTAGTGAGTATTATGCTAACTGAAATAAGTCAGCCAGAGAAAGACAAATACCATATAATTTCACTCATGTGGAATTTAACAAACAAAATGAACATGCAAAGGGAAAAGAGAGAGAAAGAAACCAAGAAACAGATTCTTAACTACAGAGAACAAACTGATGGCTACCAGAGAGGAAGTGGATGGGGGGATGGGTTAAGTAGGTGATGGGGATGAAGGAGTACACCTGTTGTGATGAGCACTGGGTGATGTATGGAAGTGTTGAATCACTATATTGTATACCTGAAAATAACATGACACCGTATGTTAATTAACTGGAATTAAAGTTAAAATTAAATAAGTAATCTGAGTTTTTTCTAGAAAACATTGGCCTGCTGCCATGTTCGCAAAAGGGACATCCCCTGGTGGTAACAAACATGTGGGTTTTGAGGGGTGTCTTTCCCTGCACAAGCAAGAACAGGTTCTTCATGGAAGGGGGTAAGGGAACAAGAGGAACAGCAAAAAGGGGCTACATGTGCAGACAAGCTGAGAAGCAGTGTAGAGTGGTTGTTCTTCACAGAAGAACAGAGGAAGGTTCCTGATGAGGGCTGAGATGGGAACAGTGGCAAAAGATGATTTTCTAGGGCAGCAAATACTACTTGGCATGCGAGCCTTTAATTTTTCAGAGAGGAACCCAGATGTACGTGATTTGCCCCAACATTATATGTGGGTGATAAAAAAAAAATGAAGCTGACACTGCAAATGAGTAGAGTGTACGAGGGGAAACGAGGGCCCTGCTACAAACCATGACTAATTTCCAGACAGGCGTTGAAAGTCTCATTATTTAAAACAATGAGATTTAACTTTTAATAAAAGCAAAATATGTTCATAGTAAAAAGAGAGAGTGTGAGAGAAAAAGAATATGAAGCCACTGAGAACGAGGCCACTACTCCAGCCAGACCCATGACCCATTCCTGATCCCGTGTCATCTGGTTGCTCTCCATCTCCAGTATATATTTATTTATAAAGAGAATCCCAAGTCATAAGAAAATGCCACCAACACACTCTACTTAAGAATGCAATGAGTGTAAAGTATATTTTAATAAAAATTCCATTTGAATCATAATAAAAATCTTAAATCTCAGTATATGCAAAAATAACTAGCTTTTCTATTATAGAAGTAACGCGTGCCCATGATTTTCAAAAAAAATCAAACAAGGCAATTAAAAATGGGCAAAAGATCTGAACAGAAAGGTCACCAAAGTAGATATACAGATGGCAAATAGCATATGAAAAGGCGCTCCACACCATCCACCATTATGGAATTACAAATCAGAACAAGGCACCACTACACACCAGTTCGAATGGTGAAAATTCAAAACACTGACAACACCAAATGCTGGCGAGGATGTGGAGCGGCAGGAACTCTCATTCATTGCTGGTGGGAATGTGGAATGGTATAGCCACTTTGGAAGACAGTTTGGTAGTTTCTTACAAAACTAAACACTCTTACCATACAACCCAAACTTGTGCTCCTTGGCATTTACTCGAATGAGCTGAAAACGTACATCCACACAAAAACCTGCACACGAATATTTATAGCAGCTTTATTCATAACTTCCCAAACTTAAGAGTAATCAAGATGTACTTCAGTAAGTACATGGATAAACTATGGTACACCCAGACAATGGAATATTATTCAGCACTAAAAAGAAATGAACTATCAAGCCACGGAGGAACTTTAAAATGTGTATCACTAGTGAAAAAGGCCAATCTGCAAAGGCTGCATACTGTGTGATCCCAACTATACAACATTTTATTACTACTACTATTAGTGTTTGACTCCACACTTTTCTCACCATCCCAGACATCATTCCATATAGGATATAGAAATCTGTTTCTATTTCCTCAAAATCTGCAGAGTAATGTGCTGAATGAATATGCCAAAATTCATGTAGCCAGCCCCCAAATACAGTGATCATTTAGGATGTTTCTCAAAGTTTCACTTAAAAGGTTAATATATCAATTACAGAGAAAGCTCTCTGAAGCTACTCCACCATGCCCTTTATCACAGATTTTGCAGCAACTTTCTGAGGTCTCACTTACATTCTGTAAAATGCACCCATTTTAAATGCAGTTTGATGAACTCTGTAATATCTTGTAAGAATAAGACTACATGTATAAGACAGCTTGAGAAAGGTAAATTATAGAAAATGCAAGGTATTGATATTATTCCTATCACACATATACCATTTACTTTCTATTGATTGAGATGGTCCTGTCCTGAAACACAGCTGTGGGGAACAGCTCAACTGCCCTTTTCTTCAGTGATGCCCCCAGATTTGTGTCTGACAATGCACCCCTCCAACCCTTGAGCTTCCAGAACATCCCTAAGTAATGCCAACTAGCAGCCTCTGGCCCAGTGATGGGTCTGCACAGGACACAATCTGAGCCAATGAGATGCAAATAGATTTCTGTGATAGGGCTTTTGAAAAAAAGCATAACTACCACTCTTCCCATTGGACTTAAAGTGATATAAGGTCGAAAACTACCTCACCCGTCCTGTAACCACAGGGGAAGCAATGGTCTGAGAAAGGTCAACCTGAAAGAGACAGATTAATACAGACTAAACCCTGTATGAAACCAGCATCCCCATGATTCTTCACTTCACTCTGCGTAGTAATAGATTCTCCAGTTACTTAAGCCAATTAGATGGGTTTCTACTACTTGCCAGCAAATGAAGTCTAGCCACTACTCAAGCTGGGTGTAGAAGAATTCCAAATTTTAGGCAATGTAAAGAAGGGAATTAAAAATCATCTCTGATGCTCTTCCTACCACCCAGGGCAAACACTGACCACCTCTAGAGTTGTAGGCCAGGTTCCCTGGGAGGCAGCCTCACACAGAGCTCTACCTGCTGGCGTTTGTTAGGGTGAGCTCTTGGGACCCTCCACCCCCATGAGCAGTGACAGAAGCAGGACAGGGCAGAGGGAGAAGTTAAGCTGCAAGCAATAGGGTCACAACAAACACCCAGCTGATCCCATGGGGAGTTCTGGCCCTGGGAAGACCCTTTAGAATTGCCTCTCCTTGAGGTAGAGAGCTGCTGGCCTTTTAAATTGCTTCTCCTCCCCTCCCCACACACAAGACTAGTCGTTGGGTGCAGACTGCCTTGGGAGGGGCAGACTTTAGGCAAAGCCCTTCTCTTCAGTCCAGGGTAATCTCTTTCAAGGGAGACCCAGCTTCCAGCTGGTGGTACTTACACATTCCACAGTCAGAAAATGAGTTCTTTAGTCCTGAACAAGAAGGGTCTGTGTGGCACAGCCCTCATCACATCTGCATGTCTCCTTTTACTTTATTTTATTCATATGTTTTTTTCTTTCTTTAGAGGTTTAGGTCATATTTAAATGCTGTTTTATATATTGGTATGAGCCTAGCATTACATTCTGAGCATTTTCCAATCTTTTTTTTTTTTTTTCAAAGACAGAGGAAGAGAGAGAGAGTGTGTGTGAATAGGGGAGAGGGGCAGAGGGAGAGAGAGAATCTTTTTTAAAACATTTTTTTAAATGTTTATTTATTATTTTTGAGAGAGAACAGGGGAGGGGCAGAGAGAGAGGTAGACAGAGAGGATCTGGATCTGAAGCGGGCTCTGCGCTGACAGCAGAGAGCCTGATGCAGAGCTCAAACCCACAAACCGTGAGATCATGACCTGAGCAGCAGTCAGATGCTTAACCAACTGAGCCACCCAGGTGCCAGGAGAGAGAGAATTGTAAGTAGGCTCCACACTCGGTGCAGAACCTGATGCAGGGCTCAATCCTACTACCCTGGGATCATGACCTGAGCTGAAATCAAGAATCAGATGCTCAACCAACTGAGCCACCCAGGTGCCCCTTTCCAATCATTATTTAATGAATTGCAAACAAGTTATAATTCTTTCACATAGTTATCATAAAGTATTTAGTCATTCTCTTACTATCAGACATTTAGAGTATTTCCAGTATCTTTAATCCTTATACATAAATTTCTATTTGCACCTCTGCAACCAGTTTTTAGGATATATTTCTAGGAGTGGAATTAAAGGATTGAAGGATATGAACTACTGTAGCATTCTGGCCAATTGCCCTTTGAAATTTCATGTCAATTACATTCCAACTATTGCTACATAGGTCTCATTAGAACTGAACATTTCTCTATTTCACATCTTGCCAACTGATCAAAAACAATGTCTCATTCTTGTTTTAGTTTCTTTTCCCCCATGAATGATAAGTTTGAAGATTTTAAAATATCTATTGATTTTTGTTTGTTTTTTCATATGCAAATAGTTGGCCTTTTTTTTTTTTTCTCAGTTTTTTTACTTTGGTATCAGATGGTCTTTTACTGATTTATTAAAGCTCTTTATATAGTAAACATACCAATCTTCTGTCTGCCATATTTGTTAAAATATCTCTCTGTTACTCAGTTGCATTTTACTTAAATTAGGGTGTTTCAGAAACTTTAGATAGTAAAAGAAAAAAATCTTAATATTTTTTTCCATGCTCTAAAAAGACCTTCCCCATCCTGAGACACAATTGGTCTTCACTGTGTCTTTACTGAAGATCAATCTTCACTGACACTCCTTGTCTATCACTCAGTGTTCTTCCTGAGGAAGGTTCTCCCTGCCTGGGCTGAATGTCCCGGTGATACCTGTTCATAGTACCACATGCCCATTGCTGCTGGTATGCCCTTCACAGCTACAGCTTTACATTTCTGTATGAACGTTTATAAGCTTTGAAAGGAGAGGAAATACATCTGTATGTCTTTCGCCATTGTATTCTCAGAATCTGGCAGAGAACACTTACACATTTTCTAATTTTTTTATTTTCAATATTCACATTTAACTCTTCAATCATCTGGGAATCTCTTTTACTGCAGAATATGAGAAATGCTTCTATCTTTATTTTGTCCCACGATTTACAATCATTCTTCCTTTTCCTGGTGTTATGACACAAATTTTATCATATATCATATATGTACATTTATACACACCTTTATACACACACATTTCATTCTTTCTATATTGGGAGTTTCTATATTGGGAGTATTCTATATTGGGAGTATACTGGAACTCCCTTCTTGTGTTACACTGTTCTACTGGCATTGTTTTCATTGTTGTGGAGTTATATTATGTTTTAATATCTGCCTGGACAAGTAACTTCTCAATATAACTTTTTCCCTAAATGTATTGGTTAAAATCACTGATCAAGCCCACCACTAGTGAGACAAGTTAAAATGGTAGCAAGCTCCTTGCTCCATTCTCTTTTCTTAATTTCATAGATTGTCTTTTGGCCAAACATATGTCCACCTACTTGAGCAATCCAGCCCGATGGAAGACATAGAGATCCTGCTCCAGGGTGCAGTTGTTGAAGGGGACAATCTTCACGAAGTTCTGGATGAGGACAAACTCAGGGGTGAGGTGCGGCAGAGAGATGATGCAGAAGTTCTTGTCCTAACATGATTGGCAACCAGGCACACAGGAAGAGAATTAGAACCCATTTATCACTGAACAAATTCCTGCTGCAAAACACTACAGAAAAAAAGGAGCAAAATGTATAAAGGACAGAGTATTCAAGTTCAACTTTCCTATAATTTGGAAAGTAATCATAAGTTCAAGAAGATGAGGAACTGTAAGAACACAGAGAAAAATCTCTGAGAGTCTGGCCAACCTAAACAAATGAATATTGTGAGCAATGGGACCCATTCATTATAGGTCTTTGATGGAAGTAGGTTTTTAAAGTAAGGTCATTTGTGTTTGCAAATTCACTTGCATCCAGAAGTAAATCACTGTGTGATAGCAAAGGCCCTATGCTTACTAAGTGACACTGCACCAGCTGTGGTCCCCTCCTCTGAGATAAGAGGGTGGTGGTACTCCAGGCTTTTCTTCTCTAAAATCCTGTGGTTACACATTAATGGATGTCTGTATTTTATCATGACATAATCCCATTGAGGTGAACAGATCTAAGGAAGACATGTTTCACCTGAGAAGTGGGTTTAGTTAGCAGGCATAGGAGGGTCCACATGTCCTGACACCTACCGCTGACCTCTGAGATCTGTGCTGCCCAATATGGTAACCAGCAGCTGTGTCTGGCCACTAAGCATTTGGAATGTGGCTAGTGTGACTGGGGAGCTGAATTTTTTATTTTATTTCATTTAAGTTAATTTACATTTAAATTTGAAACTGATACTCAATTCAGTTACTGGAGAAGTTTTATGTATGTTGGAACAACTTGGGTATAGGAATCTATGTATTCAACTCTAAGTTTTATGAAATCTAAAGGCAAATCAAGTATTTCTGATGAAAATATAGAGTGCTACAGGTGTAAAATACATATTGGATTTCAAACACTGGGAAAAAAATGTAACAGATCTCATTAATAATGTTTCATACTGATTACATGTTTAAATGATTAAATTTGGACATATTCAGTTAAAGTATATTATTAAAATTGATTTCACCTGTGTCTTTTTTACTTTTCTTTTAAATGTGGCTGCTAGGATATTTAGAATTCATTATGTGGCTCGAATCTGTGTTCTCTCGGACATTGCTGTCCTACACTATCTATGTTCCATACATCCTGATTGACCCTCTGCCAGGTGCCTGCAGGAGCAGCCTGCTCTTCCCAGAGCTAATTTGTCCCTCTGGGATCTCCCCTCCTCCTGAACCCTGTGAAGGCATTACTTGTGTTAATCCAAAACCCTGGGGACATTTGTGCAAACCGAAGGAGTGAATTGTTGTTTGACTTTATCTTCCTTCTTTCTAGCAAAATAACGCAGTTCCTTTTGGGGAACTTGAAAGTCAAGTTGTTAAAATACTCAAGCTGAAAATAAGAAATGGGTACCTAGTCCCAGTGGGCTTCCTCTGGGAGGAGGACACTGTAATGAATTGCTTTGACTTAGATTTGAAGGATTTAAGGGTGAATAATAAAGGTATTTTGTTCCTCTCTCCTCATTCCCTGAAATGAAGTAAAATTAAACAGTAAAAGTGTCTTTTGACTTTCTAAAGGTGGCATTGCTTTTGTAATGCTGAAGATCTGCCTTCACAGGGATTTCAAAACAGGAGTGAATTTAAATTTAGGGAAATTACTTTGAGGCATCCCTAAGGGAAACTGGCTTTGTAAAATCTTACCTTAGGGTATCTATATTGCTTTATGAGCTTCAAAATACCTTAAAATTAATCCGAAAAAAATTATGATGCAGAACATTATTGCAAGGCTGCATTATATTAACAAAATGAGGAAATACAATCTATGATTACATAAGTTTCAGGAAACCTCATTAAATCATATTGGTTTCTTGCCTCAGTGGAAAGGGTATCAAGGAAAAATAAAACAATAGATGTTTTCCTTGTAATTAGCCAACTGAAGAAGTCTAGTTATTGACTTGACTTAACTGATAGGTGGGCCACGGAAAAAGTCTTTATAAAAATCCAATTTGTTCCTCAATTGTCTTCCATCCCCACTTTCTTCCCTCCAATAAAGAGATAAGAGGTTGATCAGAATCTCCATCCCTTGAAAACAATGAAACAAAAATGGAGGAAGAGGACAGGAGTAGAGTGTCTTGTTTGCACTGGCCTGTTTGCCTGGCACTCATTCGCCAAATGTGTTGTAGTGGGTTGAGCGCCTCCTATGTGTCAGGCACTGTGTCAGGCAATGCCAACCAGGAAATCAACCACAAGTTCCTGCTTACCTACTCTCAGAAAAGCAACGTAATGGTTTCAGAATTCTTTGAACCAATGTAAGCTATAAAGTGATACAGCAGTCCAATCCACATTAGTGTAATTTTTGACATTGTAATGTACTACCTGCATTCTATTAATGATTTGATTCTATCTCTAAAAAAAATGTACCTTGAAACTATTAAAACAGCAATGACAATATTTTCTATTTTTAAGAGTTCATGATATGTCATTCAACCTTATTTTCAGAACACAGAAGCAGTTCAAACCTCAACATTCATAGCAGTGTAAATGTTTGGACAGTGTATATGGCATTTCATTTTTTTTATAACTTTTCCAGCTTACAGAACCAATTATATTACTCAAAATTCAGTATGTACTTACAGGGAAAAGACTGAAGACAAAATTCATAAAGTCCAGTGACCTATAAACAAAACAGTAAGCACGGTCACTGACCTGCAAGCAGGTGCAGCATCAGTGTATATTTAAGGAGATTTATGGTTCTCTTCCTGTCAGGCAGTGATAGGCAACCACCAGTTAGAACTTGGGTCTGACTGAACATTAATCAGCTGCAGAAAGTCATAAGCTTCAGATGTCAGTAACAAAGTCTTTTTCTAGAACTAAAGACATTATTATAGTAACTAATAATCTGCGCATGCAAAAAGCAACATAGTCATTCTGTGACTGTAATCCCTCCCTTCCTTTTTGTTAGAGCTGTGGGGGAGACGTGGGTATATTACAAGCAACTCTGATCTTTCTCTCTTTTACATGTAAAAGATTTTCTGACCAGCTGCAGAGCTATAGTCACAGGCAAACCATAATGGGTCACTGAATTTGTTTGAAAATTCAAAAGCCTCATTTAAGCACACTCATATCTGAATGCACAGGGAAAAATAAATATACACAACTCTAGAAGGGTTTATAGGCTTTTTAGATGTCTTCAATATAAAAAAAAAAAGATTTCCCCTTTCAACTCCCAAGATTTCCAAATAAATCGAAAACTTAAGAGGAAAAAAAGTACAAGTAAAACATGGTTCTAAGTGAGGCTGAGAGACTGGGAATGTGTTTCAATACATCTTCTAAAAAGGAAATGTCCAGCAACACTCTTGGTCATCTAAAGGATACTCCAGAACTTTCCAGTCTATAAGAATGGGCCAATCCTTTCCTCTTCAAGATTGTTCTGTGGATAAAATGGTGGAGTAGGTGGGGATTCTAAAGAAGATGTGGAATCTAGCACCAAGGACAGAGGTCCACTTCCAGACTACAGGTGGCAGCAAGCACTGAACACATGGGGACAGGAAGTCGGGTGGCTGAGTGGTCTGGTGGGTACCCCGACTTTGTCTGCCACAATGCCTCCTCCTCCTAGCAGCTGCCCTGGATTGTTGTTTACTAACCCCCCTCTCAGATTACATTTGGGTAAGGCTCCAGCCCCAAATTTGGGGTGGGGAGCATGAGGCCAGGGAGTAAGCTACCATCATATCCTGGCCTGGCCCCATCCATCAGCTTGAATGAGCACACAGTCCAATCAGGCCCGATGGGGCTGTCGCTAGGAAGCCAGGCTCAAACCAAAATGTCCTCCTCACTAGCTTCGGGCACATAGCCTGAGCCCACTGTCCATTCTTTTGGCCCCAGGTAGGGACAGTCCTCTGAGAATGGGGACCAGCAGCAGGGAACGAGTTAGGAGGTAGAGAGAGAAACTTCGTATGTGACAGGGTTATCTGGGATCAAGCCACATTGAAAAATGAATCCTACCACTGGACTTATCCTTTGTTATATAAGGCAATTATCCCATTTTTTTCAAATCCAGTTTGGGTTGGATTTTCTGTTATGTGCAACCAAAAGACTCCAGACAAGCAGCAACCTAAATCTAAAGCCCCCTTCAAAATGCGAACATTAGAGAATGGAGGGTAGCATACAGTTTCATAAGTGAAGATTTTCCTCTTACACAGGTGAGCCAAAATCTGCGCTGTAGATTTGGCCCAGTTCTGTAGCCCTTACCCAAATTTTAGGGACAGAAATCTCTAGAAATAGGGCCCAGAAACCTGTGCTTAAAAAAACAAACAAAAAACAAACAAAAAAATCCCCAGGAAATTAGAATGTGAGGCCAGATTTGGACATGATGGGCTCCACAAGAGTAAAACGTGAGGCCACCAATGCTGTAAGAAGTCTTACCATAATAGACAACCTGGGATTGGTACTTACCTTGCTTCATACTTCTCCTCAATACAAAAGAGCTGAATACAAAAAGCGTCTGAGGCTCCCTTGTAGATGGGGCGGAAGGAACTGCTCTCCTCAGGCAGCGAAAGGGATCCCAAGCTCAAACTGCTGATGCAGTAATCTGTGTCACCGACACTGGACTGCTGACTAAATTTTTCTGTGTCCTAGAGCAAGGAGACAGGAGGAACCAAATAGGAATCCTATTCATTTTCTGCAATTTAATGGGCTAGTGGTTACATCATCTCTACATTATACCATCTCCCTAGGAAAAATGTGACAATCTCACCTGAATCGAATCATCCTGAGCCAGGCATAGTTTTAAGGAGATGTTCTCAACGAGATGTTCAAGATTTATAAAGGGATTGAAAGAAGTCCTCATATGAAGATCAGAAAACGAATGGTTTCCATTGGTCTTTCATATAGGATCTGTATTTTAACTACAACACTGGCTAGAAGTTAGAGTGTGGTAGTAATATATATATATATTAATTCCACAAGCAAAATACCTCTGTCCACCAAAGTGTTTTCACTGTGATTTTGTGCTACAAGAACTTTGGATCTGCGGACTCTTTGGGTGGTTTCATGATGAGGTGGAGCCCAGCCCCTTGCTGGGACCCACCCAGAAAGTTAGCATTGGACCTTCCAGCCTTGTTTTAGGGGCACCCAAGAAGATGTTATAGTTCAGTTAGAGGAAAATGATTCATTCTGAGAGCCTTCTTGGAGTTCTTTTAAATCAAAGCAATACATTAAACATTAACATAATATCAGCACTAAAAACCTATAATGAAAATCAGGAGTCCCCTGTCCTTCCCATTGCTCTTCCCATTGGGTAGCCCTTTCAACTTTCTCATTTCTTTGGCATTTACCCCCATGTTTCTGAATGTGTGTTAAATGCACTTTCTTAATTCCTCAGTTTTTGAAACTCCCTACTGGACACTGATGTGGTAGGTAGATGTAACCTTGCGCTACCCTCTTCCCCATATCCTATCTCCTTGTGTCTCAATATAATTAGAGCACAATTCAGGGCTCAATCAGTAAGTACTTACATTGTTATGATTATGTAGATATCATGGTTGCTTTTGAGCAAAGATGTATAACAGGACTTGTTATTTGTGTACTTTGCTTTAATTCACTTAGTTTTCTATTTTTTTCACACACTTTATCAGATTTGCTAAGTGTTTGTCAGTATTATTTTCTAAACAACCAGGCATTTGAAATAATCTATAACTTCATTTCTTCTCCCCCACCCCCCTACCCGCCACCTTGATTGAGCCTTGTTCTATCTGTCTGCTGCCCTACCTGCCTTTTTGTTTTCCAGCTCTTGTTTCCTAAGTTCTGGTCTTTTCAATCCCTTCTTTGTTCATGGTCATGCCTTTTTATCACTGGAGCACATTTCTAGCTCCATAAAATAAACAGTGCTATGTAGGTAGCAAAACTCAACAGCCATTGGCTAACTGGGGCACTTCATGGGGTGATCAGACACAGACCTGGCATTTTATGGGGTAGCCACCTCCAGGAACATTACCTGGAAGCCTTTTCCTTGGGGCTGTCAGGTTTGGGGAGGAATTAAGTTCTCCAATCTCTTGCATGAGAAACTGTGATAGGCAGAAGAGTGGCTCCCCAAAATGTGCATGGCCCAACCCCCAGAGCCTGAGAATGTTACTTTACAGGGCAAAAGAGACTGTGCAGAGGTCACTGAGTGAAGGATTTTGAGCAAGGAGATTCTTGGATTATCTGGGTAGGCCCAATATAATCAGAAGGGTCCTCATAAAATAGAGGCCGGAGAGTCAGAGTCAGAGACTGAAAGATGCTACACTACCAGCTCTGAAGATGGAGGAAGGCGCCACGTGCCAAGGAATGCAAATGGCTTCCAGAAGCTGGAAAAGGCATGGGAATGGTTTCTTTCCTAGAGCCTCCAGAAGGAACAGAGTCCTGCCTGAACCTGGATCTTAGCACAGTAAGACCAGTTTGGGGTTTCTGACCTCCAGAACTGTAAAATAATAAATTTATGTTGTTTTAAGACACTAAGTTTGTGGTAATTTGTTACAATAGTGATAAAAAAAAAAAAGAACTAATACAAAGACCTGGCTTCCAGTATTTGGAGAAGATGGTGGGAGGAGAGGGCAAGGGTTTCTCCATTTGATGAAGAGTTCCACTTACTCATGTATTTTGTCTTTCCCCATTACACAGTCTCACACGGTGTGGGCTGAACCTAAATTGGGAGCTGTTTCTGTTTCATCTGTCCAGAGAACAGTCATTTAGCTGCTTCACTTGAATACGGTTGATGAGCCAAGTGCTGTCTGCAAGGACTTTAGCGTCCCCAACACTGCATAGGAGACTGTCAGACCCCTTGTTTCAGTCTGGTCCTCGCTCTGCCTTCCAGAAGGCCCAGGCCCTGGGACTTTTGTGGACACAGGAGGAGAAGGGACTCGCTTTCTGCTAGTCCCTCCCCTCACAGTCGTGCTGGACTTTCTTCTTTCTCTGCTGTGCTAAGCCAGTGTAAACTCCTCCATCGATTTTCTTATTGTAAACATTTTGAAAGGGCTCACCTTCCAATATCTCCTCTCCTACTCTTGTTGTCTTTGTGGATTTGCAGTCTTCTTATTGCTTTACAGTCATTTCCGTGTCTTTTTCCAGAAGGGAGAGGAGATAAACATGAGACATCAATCTACCTTGTTGACCCAGATGCCTTCTGAGGTTCCAGTATGTCTAACGCAGTGGGACCATCCTGTCCCCTCCTGCACATGCTTGTTTGGATCCCTGCAGGAATAGCTGCCCTCTTGGAAATAGAGCATGCCTCACCCCCTATTGTATGCCTCACTCTTTCCTCCCTGGGGCCCAAGGAGTCAGTGCTCTGGTGTGGGTTTACCCAGAAGCAAACTCTGAGCTAAGTTTATTTGGGAAGTGATGTCAGGAAATTTTGCAAGAGGAGTAGGGAAGTGAGGCAAGGAAGGGAAAGACACCAATACAGAGTGTCCCACTCCATCCCACTGAGATCCCTGGGAGACTCGGGAGAACACACCTCAGAGCTGTCCCACCTAAAAGGCAAAGAAACTGGGGTGCTGATTCTCCAACTGCCTTCAGTCATTGTCTGATGGCTGCTCCCCAAGGATTCTGACCTGCCTGCAGGCACAGCACTGGAGAATGACCAGGTACCTGAAGTCCTCATCCTTGGGTGCTGAGGAATGAGCAGAGCCGGAAGGATACGGGTGGGATCCCATGGCATACGCTAAAGTGAGATTCAGAAAATGGACCTGTGCCTGCCTGGTGCGCTCTCTTCCTAACAGTACATCCTGCTCCTGACCTGCTTTCTCCAGTCTTCCACACTTGCCCAGGAGGGCAGACCCTGATCCAAGGGTGAAGTCTGCCTCCAGCTGGCTGTGTACACTGAATTCAGGAGGGGGAAATAGGAAATCCACTTGTTACAGGTCCAAGCTTTGTTCTCCAGTTCAGCTTTAGCCATTATAAAATGGTACTTTAATCCCCAGCTGTCTTCTGTGTAGACTTCCTAATTGCTCAGAATCTGGAGGAGAAAGGGGTATCAAAAGCTGGCGGTCTCTCAGAATTCCCCTGTCTGAGATTAGTGTTAATGTGTCCCAGAACCTCCATGGAGATGACTCAACTTCCTGTCCCCTCTTCAAGGGCTCTCCAGACTTCTCAGGTTGACTCATGAGTCCATAAGACATGCCAGGGAATCCACTGAAAGCTCACAACTATGCTCAGCACTGGAAAATGAAGCGTGTCTGATTTTATGGCACTCTCCCACTTAAAACTTTCAAAGCCTTCCTTTGCTCCTTAGGAAAAATTCAAAATCCTAAGCAGGGTCCACAGAGCCCTGCCAAACTATGTGAATCCTTAGGTTTCTAGTAGGAAACAGAGGGCTCACTCCAATGGAGCAGACACAGGAGGTTTAACAAAGGACAATGGGTGAAGGTGTGGGCAGGGTGAAGGGAAACCAACAAAGGATGAGGAAGTGTCCCAGGGATGGCAGCGGAAGATGCTACCACCCTTTGGCCTGAAT
This sequence comes from Panthera uncia, assembly GCF_023721935.1. Classification (NCBI taxonomy): domain Eukaryota; kingdom Metazoa; phylum Chordata; class Mammalia; order Carnivora; family Felidae; genus Panthera; species Panthera uncia. Next base: position 44,233,484 of record NW_026057578.1, on the reverse strand, counting down.
CAGTAACAGGCGGGAGCAGTTCCTGGAACCTGGAACCATATATATATATATATACACACACACACATGTGTGTATATATATATGTGTGTATATATACGTGTATATATATGTATATGTGTGTATATATATATGTGTATATATACGTGTATGTGTATACGTATATATACACACATATATACATACATGTATATATACATATATACACACATATGTATATATACATATACATATATATATATACACATATACATATATCAACAATACAAAATACATACAGGTGTGTGGATGAGCATGTTTGTGGGCAGGTGACACACATAGTTAGAGAAAACTCTTACAAATGTGTTGCCCCTCCAAAATGCTTTCTTGCTGGACAATGGGAAGAAGAGGAAAAACTGTATTTACTGAAATCGTTGCCAATAATTAATATAGAGAGTATAGTTTCTAGGACCAAGCTGTACATGGGATATAAAGGATTCATCACCGTGGAGGAAGGCCTCATTGAGGAAGGCTTTGTGGAGCAGGTGTTAAAGAAGGTGGCAGATATGAACTGGTAGACGCAGGGAGGCCTGGAGGAGGAACGGGCACACCAACACTCAGCAGAGAGCAGCGAACCTTGTGGGGAGCCAAGCAGCAGGCGCGCAAGGCCCTGGGCAAGCCCTACCTCCAGTTCACTAGCATTTCCGCTTCGGACTGTTGATGACATCTCCTCAGCTGGGGCTTCTTCTATGACTTCCCCCTGCAGGTGACAAAGGCAAGACATTTAATCAACACCTGCAGTGGTTCAGCACCCAAGCTCTGGGACCAGCTGCCTCGGTTCAGATCCTGGATCCATGGCTTACTAGCTTGGGAAAGTCATGGAACCTCTGAGGCCTCATCTGTAAAAAGGGGCTAAGAGCAGTGCCTACCTCACAGGGTTGTTATGAGGATAAAATAAGAACAAGGAGATAGGTGCCAGCTCAGTGCCGGCTCCTCCGAATTCCCTGTAGATGGTAGTTATTACTTCGTTATTCTTATTCTTCTGTGTACCTTGAAAGCTACACTGTTTTTTTCAAATGCTTTATTGACAATAACTTTTGAAAAGTTGTAACCTATATATGCATCCATAAAAATATCACCACAATAAAAACAATGAATATGTACAGCACTCCCAAAAGCTTCCGTGTTTCTAGATGCCCCCCCCACCCACCCTGTGCTATTTGGCCAACCATAGGCAAACAATGATCTGCTTTTGGTCACTACAGATTATAGGCTGAGTCTATTTCTGGATCTTCTATTCTGTCCCATTAATCTACTTGTTGTCCTTGGCATCGTCATCACACTGGCTTAACTACAAGAACTATGCAGTAAATCTTGAAATCTGTGGTATTCATCCAACAACTGTTCTTCTCCAAAGTTGTTCTGGCTATTCTAGGTCCTTTCCGTTTATCAATTTTTCAATTTCTGTAAAATTTCTGAAATTTTGACTGGGAATGCATTGGTCAATTTGGGAAGAGTTGACATCTTGACAACATCAAGTCTTCAAAACCAGGAACGTGGGGCATCTCTCCATTTATTTAGGTCCTATTTCTCTCAGAAATGTTTTGTAGTTTTTGGTGTACGGGTCTTGAACATCTCTTGTCAGATTTATCTCTTAGTATTTTGTATATTTGTACTGTTGTAAATGGTATTTATTTCCATTTCTGATTGTCAATTACTATTATATAGAAATAAAATTGAACTTTGAATATTAATTTTAAATGCAACTTGCTAAATTATTTACTAGTTCTAGTAGCTGTGTTGTAGATTCTAGATGATTATGTTATTGGCAAATAAAGAACAGTTTTAATTCTCCTTTTCCAATCTGGATGCCTTTTATTTGCTATCTTTTTACCCTGGCTTGAGCTTCCAGTATAATTTTGAATAGAAGTGGTGGGAGCAGACCATTGTTCCTGGCCATGGTGTAAAAAAGTTCAGTCTTCTACCATTAAGTGTGATGTTAGCATACAGGTTTTTCAAAAATAAAGTCTAGGGAATTGAAATTCTTTCTGATTCCTCATTTTCTGAGAGTTTCAATGTCGAATTTTCAAACGCCTTCCCTGTATTTTTGAGAGAATCATATAGGTTATCTTTTTTAGCTTGTTTATAGGGTGAGTTACATAGACTGATTTTTTCTGTGAAACCAACTTTGCATTCCCAGAATAAAGTCTACTTGGTCATGATATACTATCTTTTTATATATTGATTCAAATCACTAAAATTTTTATTAGGATTTTTCCACTGATGTTCATTAGAGCTATTAATCTGGAGTTTTGCCTTCTTGTAATGTCTTCTGTTGTCAGAAAACATACTTTAGATGACTTAAATCCTTTTACATTTATTGAGATTTATTTTGTGGCCCAAAATACAGTCTATCTTGGTAAATGTTCCATGTGCACATGAGAAGAATGTGTATTCTGCTGTTTTGGGGGTAGAGTGTTCTTAAGTGTCAATTAGGTCAAATTTGTTGATGGTGTTCTTAGGATCTATATTCTTCTTGATTTTCTACTTGTTCCATCAATTACTAAGGGAAGGATACTGAAATCTTCAAATATGGTCATTTACTCATTTGCATTTGCAGTTCTATCAATTTCTGCTTCATGTGTTCTGAAATTCTATTAGATGCATAAATATTTAGGATTATTATGTCTTTTTGACCTTTGTTATTTCTGGTAATATTCCCTGTTCTGAAATCCACCTTGTCTGAAGTGAATAAAGCTACTAGCTGTCTTGCTGTCTTTTAATTAGTGTTAGCATGCTGTGTCTTTTTGTATCTTTTAAATTAAAACCTATTTGTATCTTTGTATTCAACCTATTGTATCTTTGTATTTGTAGTTTGTATTTTTGTAGTCTGCATATAACCGAGTCTTCCTTTTTCATCTAATCTATTTCTGCCTTATATGATCTTTGGGATAGTCAATGTATACTATATTTAATGTAGTTATCAATATGGTTAGGTTTAAGTCTGCCAACTTGCTATTTGTTTACTAGGTGTCCTTTTTCGATATTTTTGCCTTCTTTGTATTAGTTGTATATATCTTTTCAAGAATTTTATTTTTAAGTAATCTCTACATCCAACATGGGGCTCAAACTCACATCCCTGCAATCAAGAGTCACATGCACTACCAACTGGGTCAGCCAGGTGCCCCAGTTGTATATTTTTACGATTCCACTTTCTCTCTTCAGTAGGCTTATTAAGTATAACTCTCTGATTTTGATTTGTAACGTCAATATTTTTTTCGAATTTATGGTATACATCTTTAGTTTATCACATCTACCTTTAGGTGATATTATACCACTTCAGGTATGGTAGAAAAGCCTTCAAATAATATATTTACATTTCTCCCCTCTTAGTCTTTGTATTAGTCTTGCCATACATTTCATTTTTTACATTTTCTATATAAGCTCCACACTGTGTTGTTTTTATTTTATTTAAATAATCAATTATCTTTTAAAGAGATACAAATAAGAAGAACAAAATCTTACACATTTACCGTTATGATTTCCAGGGCTAGCCATTCCTCTGTGTAGATCCAGAGTTCCATCTGGTATCATTTTTCTTCTGTCTGAAGGACTTCAACATTTCTTGTAGTATGCGTCTGCTGTTAATGAATTTTTCCACTTTTTGTGTGTAGATGAAAATCTTTATTTTATCTTTATTTTTGAAAGATACTCATAGACATATAATTCTAGGTTGAAAGTTTATTTTCTGTCAGTTCTTTAAAGATGCAATGCATGGTCTTCCTGCTTGCACTGTTTCCAATAAGAAATCTGCTGCAATCATTATCTTGGTTCCTCTTTTCCCAACTTGTCTCCCCACCCCCCCATTCTGCTTGCTTTTAAGATTTTCTCTTTTTCACTGGTTTTCCATGATTTGATTATGATAAGTTTTGGTCTAGTTGTCTTAGTATTTCTTGTGCCTGCTGTTTACTGAGCTTGTGTCTATGGGTTTACTGTTTTCATAGAATCTAGAATGTGTTTAGTCCTCATTTCTTCAAATATTTTTTTCTGTTCCAACTGCTCTCTCTTCTTCTTTATGGACTCTGATTGCACACATATTAGCTACTTATTAACCCAAAGCCTACTGATACAATGATCTTTTTTATTTTTTAATTCCCATTTCTATCTCAAGTTTAGTAACCTTTTTTTCTGCGATGTTTAATCTATGGTTAATCCAGTGTATTTTTCATCTCATGAATTGTAGTTTTTATGTCTAGAGGTTTTATTTGGGGTGTTTTTTATATCTTCTATGTCTCTTGATGACCTTTGAAACTTAGATAGTTAGAATAACTGCTTTAATGTTCTTGTCCACTAATTCTAACATCTGCTTCAGATCTGGGTTAATTTCAATTGGATGAGTTATCTCCACCTTACGCATCATATATTCCCAGTTTTTTGAGTGCCTGCTAATTTTTTGTTGGATTCCAAACACAGTCACTTAGATTAGTTGGGTGTTAGATAACTTTGTACTCCTACACCTATTCTTGAACTTTGCTCTGGGATTCAGTCACTTGGGAGCAGTTTGATGCTTTCAGTTCTTGCTCTAAAGATAGGTTAGACATGACTGGAGCAGTGCTCTGTCTAGAACTAATTATTCCCTACTACGGATGCAGGCAAGACTCTTCTGTGCACTCTCCCAGTGCCTTGTGGGTCCTAAGGTTCTCCAGTCTAGCTGATGGGAACAGGCACTAGCTCCAGCTTTGGATGAGCACTGGCACTGTGAACTCTACTCCTTTGGGGAGGTTCTATCCTCAGCCTGACCTTCACTATTTCCTTACATGACTGTGCTGATCAGTCCTCAACTGATTACACAGGGGTGACCCTCTGCTGGTGTCTAACGTCTCTGTGCAGCTCTCTCCTCTCTGGTACTCTGTCCTGCAAACCTTAGTGGCTTTAGTCTCCATGGATTTACAGATCTGCCTCCTCAACTCAGAGAGTCCATCAGGTTCCCACTGGGTTCTTCTGCCCTGTGCCGTGGCCTCAAACTCTCCCAAGACAGGAGGCTGGGGCAATCAGAGAGCTCACCTGGCTTATTTTCCATCTCTCGGCCATCACTTTCCTTGATTACCTGATAAGCAGTGTCTTAAGAACTGTTATTTCATACATTTTGGCCACTTTTTGGTTGTTTCGATAGGAGAATAAATCTGGTCTCTGTTACTCCATTTTTGCCAAAATTAAAAGTTCTTTGTACTAAGTTTCTTCTTCTTTTTTTATTATTAATTCTATTCATCAGCTTCATTTCCCTCAACTTAATCCATGTCATACAACCTTCTTTAAAAAGGTTCAGGTGTCCCTCATTCCCCTCCTCTGGGATGCTTCCCATCCTCCTTCCCACATAGTGAATTAGGGCTTTCATCTCCCCCACTGAGTACACTCAGACATAGCAGAGTGCCTGACCATTGTGCATGCCCAACCTCCATTCAGAAAATAAACCAGCACTTGAAATATAACAGCCAACCAGCTACAGGTTGGGTCCTTTTGTGGTCTGGGGCATAAGAATGCATTTTCTGCAGAGACAATGTGGAAATCTGGGAGGACAAGCCAGGTGGCCTAGTGCTAAGATAAAAGTCCTCCCTCCATCCTCCTGTTCCCAAGATTTTCTTTGCACAAGTTGATGGGCAAGGGGGAATACTGTTTCACCCAAGGCTGAAAAGGAGGAAAAAAAAGAGAGTTGGAGGCTGAAGTCCAGAAACAATGGCTTAGCACCTGCCCCCCATCCTGGGCTCAGGAGGGGTTCTGGGCCCAGCTGGACGGAGAAGTCAGGCAGACCAGAAGCTGAAGGAGTGTGTAGGGAAACACGCCTTGGGATTCTGGCCACACACAGTGCTAATGTAGGACTAGGCCAGCAACATTAGCCTGTTTAAAAGGGAGACCATTTTCCTGTCCCACCCACTAGGTGAGGCCTTATTCCTAAGGACACAAGAGACATGCCCTGAGGTCCTGCAGGAGTATGTGAGGACCCAGGGCCCGATAAATTTGGCCATTTATACCACAGTAGTATAATCCAGTATAAATATAATCCAGTAATATATAAATATATAATATATATTACATATAAATATATAATAATTATATAATATATATAATTATGATAAATATAATTGTATATTTATAATATACAATTATTATATATTAATATTAATTGATATTAATATATTGTTTTGTATT